>NW_022197486.1:4902227-5073203 GCF_009176525.2 Contarinia nasturtii
GTAACCAATGACCATTATATTAAAACAACTCCAAGATGAAATACAAAGAGCTAATGAATAGCAATGAATACAGCAAAGTTTTATCGTTTTTTTTTACATTTTAATTAGTGATACAAATTCTCAAGAATCAACTTACGTCACCCGAACAAAAGAATGCCAAAAACATTTTAGAATTACTCAATTTGATTGAAAGAGAACCATCGTTAAAAGCTTTATTACTTTGAATATTTTTCGACTCAATCGTTCGCATAGACACAATGAAATAAAATAGACAAAAATGGTTTGAACGTTGCTTTGTTTTTTGGTTCATCTTTGTTAAGTTTTTCAGTTTCATTCGAATGATCTGATCAAAACAAGAGAGAGAAAGAGTGAAAGAGAGAGAGAGAGAGAGAGAGAAAAATAGGGAGCGCGAGAGGCGAGAGATAGAAAAAGAAAGAGAAATGGGGGAAATGATCTTGGCAAATACACTGTGGTAAAAAAAATGTTGTTTGTCCGCATATGGTGAATGTGCCATTTATGCTAAAATCGTGTATTCGAAATCTCCCTGCTATAGAGATTCACTCTATTGTAAGAAGTGACAACGATTTAGCTAGCAAAAACTGGATCTGTATGCATTTTCGCCTCTGTGTATATATATATTTCTCTCTCTCTCTCTCTCTCTCTTCCCACAGTGTCAGTATAAACAAAAGAATACTTTCATTTCGATTATCATGTATTCAAAGTAATCGTTGGCGATATTGTAAGTTTTATTCATCGTCGCTGCTGCATAGATTGTCGATTGGCAATTGTAAATTGAATATTCACTGCAAGTTAAATGAATTTCTTTATTTCGATTTGTTTCGGTTGGAGATTTGAGCTGGCAGAATCGTAGTCGATGGTCTTTAATATAACGACCATCGGCCGAGTGCAATGAATGTTAATAACCTTTTGACTTATGCATCAAGAACTTACTCACACTCCAATTGTCTTTTTCTCCCTTTTGGTGTGTATGCTGTACATAGCGGTGAATGCTGGGCAAGAGTAGCGCGCAAGTATGATCATGAGATCGCTCGATGTGACTGGAATGGTTTGAATTTAATGCATTTTACGTTGTTTTCGTCTGATCGTCTCTTTCACCGACATTCGGTTCACCAGTTGACAGCGAATACAATGTGTTTTTTTTTATTTTGTTTTGAATAAAAAACGCTCCATCATTTTACAAGACGCACACTCAAACACACATGCGCCGGTCTAACAGTAAAACAGTCTACTAACTACTACTCAATTCTGTTTTTTTTTTCTTGATCAGTACCTAAAACTTACTCGCACATATATACTCTGTACGGTGCGCATAGTTCTGTTTTTTTTTTGTTATTGGTTTCAGGGCACTTTTGCCTTTACCTTTTCTTATTTTGTGTGTGTGTGTGTGTGTGTCAGAGTGCCGCCGACTTTCGGTTGCTTGTTTTACTCGTTCGTTTATTCGCGCTCCGTACATATTCTACTGATTATATTTGTGATACACAAATACACATTGATTCACGTTCTCTTTCTCTCTCAGTTTCTGTTCATGTAATGGGATTTAAAGGCAAACCGCATATCACTCACATCATGTGCACATATGTAAAGATCATAAGAAGAAAGAGATGGCAACGAATTTCGAATGTGTAATTTTCATTTAGTATTTGAACTTGACGGTGCTCTCAATGTAGTTCTTGTGTATTTGCTCCTCGTACATATATTCTCTGTTTGGTTCTGTGCCGTTTTTCTTTACTTTAAACTGTTTATTTGAACCGAAGTTTTCATTGTTGTATGCATGTTGCGTATGAACGTATATACATCTGTGTTCTGCGCACGAGAGAGAGAATTACTCTCTTTCGCGTTGTCTCTCTCTCATTTTCTCTTCATTTTATTTACATTCACTCACTCACTCTTTCTGTCTGCGTGCAATCCCATTACAACCAAACTGACTTTTCATCATTTTGTTTTCTTTCCTCTTGATTTAGTTGTTTTTTCAAACATCATGTAAGAACATGTGTGCAATGTCCAAAACGTGTGTTAAATAGTATTCGAAGTGCACGACAATGACAATTATTAACCAACCCATTTCAATATTTTCATTCATTACTTAAACTATATCAATATTCAAGTAGTTGTACATTTATAGTTTGCGGACACTTGAAACAAATCGCGCAATTCATTTTGTGTCATTCTTTAAATTAGGCATAGTTTTTTTTTGTTTCGGGTGAGCACAATTTATTGTTGATCATATATTTTTATTATTTCGTCGACGATTGGCCAAAGCACACATTTATTAGCCTGAAACACCGATCATCGAGAACTGTGTACAGTAATCGTGTGAGTTTATGATACAGAACAAGCACGCCAAATGAACAAATGAGAGAGATTGTTTTACGACAACCGGATAATATCGTAAACAAATATTCATTTGAATATAAAAAGGTGCCAATAGAACAGTAAAAATGACTTCTTATCTAACTGAATGGGCAAATGGTGTGTGTGTGTGTGTACAAAAAAAATGTATACAAATGAACTTCAATTTATAATACATCAAAGGAAGTAACGAATATTTGAAAGACCGCAGTAAATTGGTGTGAATATTGGAATTTGTTTCCATTTGCTATGAAAAATAGTCGTTGTTTGTATTCGATTTACACGATTGTGAATCATGAATGAAGACGCTTCGTGTCTTCACTGAATGAAACTCATTCTTCTTCGGTGTCAGAAAGGAAATTCATCGTTATTTAGAAAAAAAACTCATACGATTGTTCACTTTTTTTCACTCTGTTGAAACCAAATACCAAAATTTCGATGATAAACTCAGAGTTCATGCGAACGAACTAATATGGAAAAAATCATCGGCAACATTCATCATTTGAGACTCACATTTTGAGTCATTATATTCACGCAAAGTCAACGATCGACATTGATGAACGGTTTCAACGAATCTTTTTTTTTTCGGTAATTTAGTTGGTGCATTTGTTTCTACAGTTGATCTTGGCATATAACTTATGTTCGACTCGTTTTTTTCTTTATATTGCTTCGTTATGCACAAAAGAAACACACCGAAACAAAAAGGGAAAAAATAACTCGTTGAAATATTTCAATATCTTTTTCCTTCACTCGAAGAATAATAAATAATTTCTCGCTTGAATCCTTTTTTTTCTTTCAATTAAACACCGGGGCAATGCTATTTTTCAACTTTGCTGGGGCAATGCTATTTTTCAGTTGAATTTGGAATCAAAGTGCGACCGGCAGGCGTACGTGATAATAATGCATATATAAATATGTATAATAAAACCGTCTGAATGGGATATGGCCAATGTGCACTTGATTTGTTGCTTCGGCCACTTTAGAAAATGATCACATTTATCTGTCAAGTTGTCATGTTCTTTATCGCATTCAACAAAACAATAACACAGTAGCGTTGAAATGAAGAGAGAAAAAAGAAGTGGTTCTTGTCATATTCCACTTTTGCGCATAAAACATTTGAATGATTCGCTTAATACATGGTTATTGTTCATTTTTATTTCTGCAAAATTGCCATGTTGCTGCTTTTTTGAAGTCGCGCTCAGGAAATGTTTCACATTGCATCGACAGTACTGTGTTAAAAATGGATTCTGTACGCATTAGTTATGCTTCGGGGTCTAAGAAAACTATAATCGGTGTGTGCACTTTGTTCGCTTGGCCAACACATGCAATATGAACTAAAGAATGTTCAAACCATCACCATCATCATTTTCAATCGGTTATAGTTCAGTGGTCTGCATTTATAGTTAAGCAACTAACAATATAAATTAGCCGCACAATTTTCGTTTCAACTTCCCGTCAAACAATTGAATTTATTCCAGTGGTTCAGTTGTCACGTGCTCGGTCATTGCGTTTGAAGTGGGCGAATGCAAATGCATCAATGTTTATCATGTTTATTTGCGAATATATCGAAATTGAAAAAAACAACAACATAAAATATTTGTATATTGACCGGTATATTAATCATAGTCATCATATATGGTAGCATAAACAAAATGGTACACAAAATTCAAAATGAATGCAAGCGAAAAACAATAGCAATTCATGTGGAAAAATGGTGAATTAATGAAATTGATTACCACTCGTGACACAATATTGTATGTTTGTCGCTTTATGTGCACATTTGAATTTAAGTATTATTAAATTGTCGGTCATTCAGAGAATCAGTGGCTAGCCAACTTCAAACTACTGCCATTTACGATAGAATGAATTAGATAATACACATTCGAATCATACAGTGTATTAATGCGGTTGTGTATTCACATATATGCGTTGCGTCCAATGAGCGCGGTATATATTGTTCTCGTTGGTAAATATCGCAGCCTGCTTAACACCGTTCAACACATTGCCGGTTCAGTGCAGCGTGCAACCAATTCGATTTGTTTGAAAAAGTTAACTGTGGAGAAACAGGAAATCTATTGAGTTCATTTGCTGTTTACAATCCCGAGAATAAATTTTCATTTTTCTTATATATTTTTCTCGTTCATTTTTTTTGTTTGTTTGTAAGTTGAAACACGATACAAATAAAACCACACAAAAATTGATGAATAGTTTTCGATGTTGAGCACGAGCTCACACGAGGCCGAGATAAAAGTGGTTTCATTTTATGTCGTGAATATGATTTTGATCATGGTAATTTTAATGCAATTGAATGTTGATGCAGCAATAAAACTAAAGAGAAACTAATTTAATGTCATTTTTGTTTTGTTTGTATTTCAGACGTGAAACCAACAAACGTACACAAAGTGTATGTGGTATGAAGAAGAGAAGAGTTACAAATAGATCAGAATATTGAGATTCGAGGCACGAAATATAAGAGAAATCAAACTCTGAGGTCGGAACGCGCACATACACACTTAACACCGCGTCATGAATGGAATAGCAAAAATATTGTTGAAAGTGCATTGAATTCATTTAGAATTGCGCATCTTATCATTGTCAAACCTTCACGTTTCCTACAAAGTGAAAAGAGAAAAGAGTGAATTAAGAAGCACATTTCTCCTCAATCAAAATGGTTTGACACGTTTGCCTAAAAAAAACAACGGCATGGATAAGAAGTGCGCCGGAATTAATCAGTGAGAAAAAAAAAACGAACACACACGGAGAGAGACGAGGTGATTGTCATTTTAAAAAAAACCATCTCAACTGAATAAAGTATGTGATATATTGGCCCATTTTTCACAGTTACCCAGTTGTGTGCGTCGACTGAATGCTAAAAATATTGAGTGAGCCGAAGAAAAATCGCAAACAAAAAAAGCAGCAGCAGCAACAACAACAACAACAGCTGTGCAATTATCAAAGTGAACTGTCATCGAACGACATTATTGTGCCGAGTGTAGAAAAACTAATTCACATTGTGTAAATCGCGAATGATCGGTGAATGAATAGAATCACAGCGGTGATAACAACAACAATCGGAAAGGGGGATTTACTCGAATCGTATGAAATTGCACGATTCTTTCAATCGTTTCGAATTATTAATAGCACATATGAAAAGAAGTGAGAAAAAGGAACGCACACGGACGGCGAATGCATAATTTAATATATTTTTTTCTATACAAAAATGAATCGGATTGACACATACAATGGATAAAATTACATCAAAAGCATACAAAGAACGCTTTGCGATAAGCGAACTGACGGCGATATAACTTAACGATTGTACCATAAAAAAAAGTTAATTGTAACCTGATTTTTTTTTTGTTCGTTCATTTGTGATTCGCGTGTATAATATCGACAAACAACAATCTTTATCTCATGGTTTATTCAAACCACAAAACTTAATTAATACAGTTAACAAAAACGACGACGACAGAAGGACTATAAATAGTTAATGCCCATCACGATAACAAATCGAATAAGTTTTGCATCGAACAGCATTCGCCACATATTTGAAAGAAATGATAAAAGTTTGATAAAAATCCAGAATTATTCGAATATAAAGTGCTACAAAAATATTGAAAATTCGATCAGATTTTATCCGATGTGATAGCATCGAAGAAGTAGAAGAAGAAGAAAAAAACCGTTTCCATTTTTGCGCATGTGCGCGCGCTAAAAACATCAAGATTATAATGCTGAATGTTTTCTGATAAAATAGATACCGACAAATGTGAATCGTGTATTGCACTACATAAAATCGTGCTGATTGTTTTTTTCAAAAATAAAAGAAATGTTCGATGATCATGGCATTGTCGTGAAAGCATATTCAGTCTCGAAGTCAATTGCATCGTGATACGGTGTGAGATGCAAAATCTTTTATCTTGGCCACACCATTCACACATACACAGTGGAAGCGCTAACAAGAAACAACAACAAATGTGCGGCCAATAAACAAAATTGTGCAACGAATTTTTTTTTTTTTGATGCGGTCGAAGTGGATTTGCGCTAAAGGGCGAATAAGAAGCGAAAACTCACGTTGCTGAGCCACGAGTCCGTAATAACTGCTTGTCTATGTATATTATGTTTTGTGAGTGTATGCAGAAATTGCAAGTGTATTGAACCGGCTGTCAAAATCTGATAAAAAGAAAACTCCGTAATATTGTCAGACGAATTGTGTTTGTGCTACGGATGCTGGGTGCGTGTGATAAACAGTGACAGTGTAACGAATATTCTTGTATCTTTCACCTCTTTCTTGAGATTTATTATCATTAAATTTATAACTTGAACGGAGTTATCTAATTGTCATAGTGCCGTTGTGACTGTTTAATAATATCTGATAGTTGTGTGTGCGAAACAAAAAAAACGGAGATCGCGCGCGCACACACACATCAACAACCATACACAGTAAAAGCATCAGACACAGATGATTTTGCCAGTGTTAGCAAGCGTTTCAATGTATATTCACTTTTGGATGTGAGTTGCTGGCTGCCATACACCGAGCGATTAGAGAAAGAAAGCGAAAGAGGCGCACGGACATCGATGGTGGACAGAGTGGGATAGAACAGCACACAAACGAACACCGAAAGAAAAATCGCTTTTGACGAACGAAACGAAATGAAAACAACAACACAATCGTCGAAAAGCATGCGGTCTGGCATCGTCGTATTTCTTTAATCAGTATGTGTTTACAGAACGATACAAGCGAACCATCGACAAATACGAACCGATTTATTCATCCGCTCCAGCTCGTGCATTCATCAATATTCTCGTCGCAACTAAATACCGAAACGCGAAAAACGAACAGCAAAACTGTAAGACACACACTTCGAACGAAATAAAGAAATCAAATCGTTCAGCGAAAAAACAGTTCGTTTTTTTTGCTTCTCTTCATATTTACGAAACAACAAAATTTTCAAACAGTCGATTTTGCCGCAACACAATAGTCAGTCAGTCAGTTACACACAGGAAACAAATAAATGTCTTGAATAATGTGTGTCATAAAAATGTTGGCATATTTTATCGTAGATTTTTTTCGGCACCGAATGTATCCAAATGGAGAAAAGATAAAATAATTTTCGACATTATCGAAGTGAAGCACTTAAACTAGAACTTTGTATAGACTATCACATTCACACAATCTATTGGAGTGTTTAAAACATGAATTTGTTGAAATGCAAAAATTAATTCCAAAGACCAAAATTTTTTTTCTTTGCTTCGTTCGGTGATTGCCAGTGAAACAACAATAAGTGGAAATTTTTTGTGATATATTTTAATAGCGCTGCAAAGCAAATAAGTGCAACAAATTTTTGTAAAAGAAAGCAAAAAAAAAAAAAATATATACCGTTAACGTAGTCATCAAAAACAGCAAACGAACAATGCAAGTGAATTTTGTCATTCATGTGTGAGCCAAAACGAATAAAAATATATATAAATGTACATGATTCGCAATCTAATGGACATTTTCGATAAAAATCAAATCCACCCTTTTCCAAACGTAATCCAACGGGAAAATTGAATTGGCAACTGGACAAATTACGAACCAAACTAATCTGCATAAAATATTTAATGTTTTAAATTTTAAGTCTTGCTCTTTTATTGAGTTTGTGTTCATTGTGTGATAAAACCAGCGACAGATTAAGTAAGCGGAAAAAGAGCAAATCTATTATCTTAATATCAACTAAATTTTAGTGAAAATTACGGCTTTCATTGTGTGTATGTGTGTGAATTATAAAGCGGCAATACAAAAAAAATATATTTGTAAAAGAACACCCGCACAGTTTTGTTACATTGCGTATTGGAATTTTGTCGTGTACGCATTATTATGCAATTTTATTTACCGCTATATAAAATCAGTCATCCAATCCAATAAAATTTGCAAACAGACAAAAATAGGCCAAACCAAAATTGACATATTGCAACGGTTTGAAAAATTTAAATGCTTATTTTTTTGCTGTGTGTGTTGAGTGTGTGTTGCAAATGCAAGTGAAACAAAATAAAAATTAAATCACAAACAACTAAAAAAGAAATTCTCCATTTAAAATGATGATGGATCGCGAAAGTTTGAGTGAATGGGCAAAGGACAAGCCATTAAGCATACTACAATTAGATCCAGCCGATCGTGCCGTACTCCGAATCGCAGGTAAGTGGTCAATTTATATTGGATTTTGTTTCCTCCGCTATTTTTTTGTTTTAAATTCTCATTTTTGTGTTGTCAATTGTATGCGGATCTTGGTCAATTTCGTATGCATACAGAGTACAAATGAAGAAAAGAGCAGCAATAAACAATTTGATGTGACGTCGTGAATTTATATTTGCAGTTTTGAGAGACCAAAATTATTTGCTTCACTCTCATAAAACAGCGGCAAACAACCGATGTGCTTTTTTTTTATTTTGTTTACTTTCAAGCACTTAAAACCACACTCATTTTCTCAATTTCATTCGGTTGTTTGTTTATTCTGAGTGTGAGTGTGATGAAGAATAAAATGGAATGAATAACAACAGCGAAAAACAAAAATCTCTCAAAGCACCGTTTCATCGGTTTGCGTGTGAACATGAACAAACAGCGAACACATCAACATTGTTTCTCGGAATAGAATTTTTCGGTGAAATTAAGGCACACAATTTTCATTGAATATAATGAGAGACGTTTTTCGCTGTGCACTAGTAAAATGCAATGTTTTTGCACCGTGATACACCGGAATAAAGATGAAGAAGATGCTATCACTTGATAGTCATTTCATGTTTATTTTTTTTTTTGAATATATAAGCGATGAGAGTCCGAGATAGAATACGATAGAAAATGAGAAAGTGAGATAGAAATGGATAGAGATTCAGTAAACTAAAAAAAATCATTCAAAGTGACGTGGTAATGAGAAGAACGAGTGTTTGTGCCGCGATCGCAACCGCAAGCACTGATAGATAAAGAGAAAGAGAGAGAGAGAGAGAGAGAGAGAGAGAGAGAGAGAGATGGGGGGACAGAGAGATGGATATCAAGAAATAAAGAGATTGAAGGCGAATTGCCTACATTGGCCGGTGCATTTCAATGTATAGCATACATTGTTCGTCATTGCAATATCTCATCGAATGCATGACTAGGATTTACTCTTTAATTTGTTACGCTTCTACAAATTTCTGCGTGCAACCGATTTGTATTCGGTATATAAACTATTTTCATTACTCATTATTATTCCACATTAATTTTTCTGTTCAGGTTGTGTGCTGCTGTTGTTGCGGTTGCACTCGCCGCACTCTTTCGCTCATTTGTTGTTGTTTTTCATCTACTTTGCTCATTCTCATCATCATTTCTTCAATGGTTTATTATTTCTTCTTCTTTTCTTAATAAGTAATGCTAATGCATTATTATCCACGATCCACATGTTGTACGCTCTCTATCTCTCTCTCTCTCTCCCTCTCTCTCCCTCTCTCTCTCTCTCTCTCTCTCTCTCTCTGTTTCTTACTCTCTATGTATGGTTGGGTTTTTTCGGTTTCAAATAGCTGGTTGCATCTTTTGTGGCTATTTCTTTGTGTATTTCGTTTTGCTTTGCGGTAGACGTACGTTTTGTGGCTAGTTATTGCCATTTTACCCCTGAATTAAACGTCCCCCGTGCAACCAATGCCACTCGTATTACACTATTTTACTCATTTAGCCTGAGCTACGCAAGAAAATTATTGGAGGAATAAATGATTACACTTGCATATTGACCGATACGGCAATTTTCTTGCAAATCTCATTGCATAGCAACTCGACATATGCAACTGCATTTGCATTTGAATTCGAATCATCCGTTGAAGAATTTGCATCAGATCGATGAAAATTGCGCACTACTTACGATATCAGCCATGTCAATTCCCTTTGTTGCGCGTGGGCATTTGACTACGACGAACAAAATGCCTGCTAGTTGTACTTTTCATTGTTGATGCCAATTAATTTGACTCGCCGCGATAAAACTGTGTACGGTGATATCGCATACACACATTTGGTTGAAATAACGATTCAATGAATACAATGTCCAATCTATGACCACATTGCATCATTTCAAATGTGATCGGTCATTTTTTCGGTTTCGCTTGGATTTCTCTTCCTATTAAAAGAAATTGCATGTATACGAATTTACTTTAGCCTCAATCAGATTATATCGATCCTTACTAATGCGAATCATGTTCTATTCAATTTTAATTATGAATATACATTAAATTGCATTTATATTTAGAGGAAGAAAAAAATTATATATTTTGAATCCAAAATCAGCACGTGCACTGCGTTTCACTTAAAAACAATGCAATTTATGGATATGTTTGCGAGCCTAACGCCAGCGAAAAGAGAACAGAACACAAAAAAAACAAGTGTTGTTCTAAAGTAAAATTCTAATTAAAGAAACTACATGAACTTCACGGGCGTTGCATCAATATAAAATCGCTCATGTTCATTCACTATGAACTGTATGTGTGTGTGTTGTTTGATCGCAACAAACGATCTTGCATTTCATCAACATCAAAATGATTGATTCAATGTTCTAACGCATATCCAGGAAGAAATACATGCGCATACATACCATTTTCATTACCATTTTGGAAGCGAAACTAAAAAAAAAACTCCATGTTTATTCATTTTCCGCAACGATATATATCAGCAAAATCATACAGACGAACGTCAAAATTATTCCAATTCTACTATTCATTTTATATTAAATTCCCTTCAAATAGCATTTGAAAATGTTATGTACGTTTTGCAATCACACCTTCACTTGTGAAAACGACACAAGTGCAAAAATGTTTGTTTTGCTACAATTGAATTGCTCATTCAAAATATCATCATGCAAATGATAATTGTTCTTCTTCACTTTTATCACTCACGTCTCTGTTGGCTCGACGATTGTTACGATATGCATGGGCAATTCGCATGTGTTGCTCTTTGCTTGAATCGGTCGATGCATTGCAATCCAGTTTCTTTTTTTTGTTATGATGGTTCTTTCTTTCGTTTTGCAGCCGTCTTCACAGTGCCGTCACCGTTTGTATGGCAATTCACCATTCCGGCCACATCCATTGCATGTTAGTTAATGCCACAAACGCAAATAATAAATTCGAGAGAAAGAACTTTGTCGGAATCCATCACCACTTTGTGTTGTGTCACACTTTTTGACTTTGTTTCCAAGAATATTGAATTTACAATGAACGAAGAGAGTCCACAAAAGTTCCGTTTCTCAGATAAATTCTATCTTGTATTGTTTGTCTTTTCTTATTATGTCCATTTTTCCAATGCTCTTGAAGTTTGGTCGATTTGAACTCAAGCAACGCTAATACAAGATGCCCATATATAAATCGATATAAATCATCATAAATCGTATCCGGCGTGTTCGCACAAGAATGGCCACAATTATGAGCGCATGGTTTTTTTGGTCGTGTGTGTAGCGTCTCCCCCTTCACATCAGTGACACAAATTCAAAAGACAAATCTATTTAAACAAATAAGACGCTTGGATTTTCGCTTCGAACATTTGTCAATTTATATTGTTTTTACGCTGACACAGTAAAGTATTTTTTGCTTTTCTAAGAAAACAATCAACTCAATTTGAGCCTATTTGAGTGAAGGTTTCACTTCGAACACCATTTAACGATATGTATACGCTTAAACTATGACTGAAGTAACTATAATGGCATCAGAAAGGAAAAAGGTATACAAAATCAATTAGCTTCGATTTACCAAAATCAATTGAAAACGCGGCCGTTTTTTCGCACCACAAACATTTTTATGAGGTCAGCGTAACAAGTGACAAAATTCATCGTATTTTTATTTAATAATTTCAATTGATCTTCATATAACCATGGGTGACTTTTAATAAATTCCAATTTGATGTTTCCAAATCGTCGTTTCAGCGCTGAACAATGTCAAAACGAAACTGTACTGCATTGCTTACGAAGCAAATCCAGTGGCATCAATGAATCCAAGTAACATAGAGTATGGGTGTTTTGGCGATGTCTATGCACTTTTTAAAAAATGGCACAATGCAATCCCATTGAAATATCTGAATAGGTGTTAAACCACTTACCTTCTGCAATAAATGCCGTTCTTTTTATAAGAGGTGTGCCAAATGTTGCGGCGCCCGCTAATTCTCTTGAAATTAAGTATATTCACAACGAATTGCTCAACACTTGGCATGAAACAAAAGTGGTTTTGTTTGGATAAATAATAGGTTTACAAACCGAAATACAACAAATTGGTATCATTCACCGTTCTTTAAAAAAAACCGCCTCACATCAATGAAATAAAAGTGCATGATTTAATTAAATGTGCAATGATATCGTTGTATGTCGAATACGCCAATTGCACTTAAAGTGAGTATGTCAACAAACCGCATATATTCCGGTGTTGGGTGTATGTGTCTCATTTCGTGTCACATGTGCAACGCAAACATTTTTCGTTTTGCTTTTGATTTCGTCTGCTATGAGCCATTTCGTTTGAACGACGTGATGCCTCAAATGGTCCAATAAATCACGCTCGTATCATCTTTCATCGCACACTTATCCAAACGGGGCGAGTCACCGTCAATGCAAAACAACCGTGTCGAAATCTCTATCTTTCTTTTTCGTATTATACTTACTCTCATTTATGCAATGAGTAATTCATGTGCTTTACCGACCAGCAACAACAAAAAAAGTCGAGTAATTCTCAAAGAATGCGCGTGTGTACACTGATGGTAATACAAAAATATGAGAAGACACTCATAAATTCCATCGATATGAAAATAGAATATTCAGATAAACTCACTCGTTCGCATTATGGTTTCAGATATAAAAAGTCCAAATGTTAACCAGATTAAATAAATATCAAGTTTGAATGAATAAACAAAACATAAAATAACTGATATAAACTTGATTTGGGCTGTTTCACACACATACGCTTGCTGATTATATCGAATTGATTGTCTTGATGATGAAAAAAAACCAATGATCTGTTATTAACAGATGAATCATGTAAATCTGGCTGTGTGTTGAGTGCGTGTGAAGAAAAAAAAAAGTACATTCATTTCGCATTATACATATTGATAAAAATAAGCACTTATTCAGATTCAATTTACACGTTATGACTTTACGGCACACGAAACAAGACTACTTATTATGTTTTTTTTGTGTGTGTGATACTCAATCGAAGAGATCAGTTGTCGCAATCTATTAAAATCAAAGACTTGTTTCTTATTCGTTTCATCGGTTTTTGGAGAAATTCATTTTTGTTTTCTTTGATTTGAGGTCTCGCAAGCAGGCAATATATTCAGCTGTCGTCATCTGGATATTACAGCTCATCTGGATATCGTCAGCAGATGATACAAAGTGAAAACAATAGAAGTGATTGTTATAGGTATATAAGCTTGTTATATACTGGTATTACTATTACAATCACTTCTATTGTTTTCACTTCGCATCATCTGCTGACGGCATCCAGATGAGCTGAAATATCTAGATGACGGCAGCTAAATATATTGTCTGCTCGCAAGTAATCTATCAAAATAATTGTAATTTGCTATTTTTTGCACACTTAAGCCAAATGTAACGTGTCGAAAAATAGAAAATTCTCGCTCAGAACGGGCTATTTTCAGAAGCACGACGATCTTGGTGCCGGCACGAGTACCGAAATACAATGTAATCATTAAATCATCAACGTGAATGTCATGATTTATTGCATTTTTCCGAGGTGTTTTGCAAATTACTCGCACCACATCACATGGCTAATCATTGCATTTTAACAAAAAAAAATGCAATCTTGACCCGTTCGCACGTCACATCTTACAGCTCCATCAATGGGGTATTATGCAAATTAAGTGCTTAAAAATTGAAAAAAAGAGAGAGAAGAAGATAGATTTGCTGTTAGATTATATACAACTACAAGATAGATTAGTTTATTGTTTGCATTCATTTGTATATTTGGCCTTTGTGGTCGTGTCGATTTATTTAATTTTTGCAATTTTGGTTCACATCAATCGCTACCGATTTTCTGCATCAAACTCCAAATATCGATGGAGAAATAACCATAAAATATCAATACGTCATCGGTATAATTATTCCACCAAATTGAGTCGAACAGCGACAGATAACAAATTTATACTATAGAAAATATATTGTTTATTCCAAATTTGTGTAAAACATCCGCCACCGTTGTCGATTTATCAAATCAAGATTTTGAATAATTGTTAAAACAAATTTCGGTTGATTTGAATTTTATTTTCATAAAATTTGCATAATCGGAAGTTGCATGTAGACGCCTCCTTGAGAAAAAGAAGCGAAAAAATAAAACAATAAAAATGACCATATTAATTAAAAAAACGTGATTGCCAAGAGAAAAAAAGCGATTTAACGTAACTGAAATCAGAATCTTAACCAAACAAGATTACCGATTTCTCAAGATAAAAGCGGTTGATTTAAAATTCCGGTTAGATGACGAAACAAAAAAAAATTCACCTGTATTCCGAAAATGCCATGGGCAAACAATTTTAAGCACAAACACACACATTTTTTTTTTTATAAAATTGAATGGCACATTTTTCTTTTCCGCGATGTATGTCAGTTTTTATTCATTCAACAAACAAAACTAACAGCTTTTAAGTATTTTATGACTTATTCGTTGTAGTATCTGAAATCTACATTCATTTGTTAAATACCATTTACACGCAAATAAACAAAGTTAAAAGACGAAAATCGCACGTATGTATATAAACAATAGACATTTCATGACATTAACGTGTCAATTTTGGCGCATAAGCACCCATTTTGTTGACTGATTTAAAGCCGATGATTTTTATATTTGAGTGTTGATATGATTCTCGTTGCGCCGTCGCCAATTACAAAAAACAAATAAAATGGCTCATAAAACCCAAAAAGTGTAGAAATCGTTCGTCAAATTAATGAAAATTGTGGTTTGCAGAAAATGAACAATGGCTGTGTGAGTCGATCTTGAATTAGTATGCCGTTGTTGAAGCGATTGAAATGAGTCGAAACGAAATGCGAAATGACTGCATCGCAATCAACATACATAGTCTAAATCGTTCAGCGATTAGATCATAATGATTATGTGAAATGTATATATTTGGTGGTGAAATGGTTGGCAAAAATTTGCATATATTATCGAGTGTACGTCAGATATTCATCGATATGGCCTTTGATGTTTTGCCTTCTCGACTACGACTAATTAAGGCAATCGCTTACTTGAGAACATTTTTTTTGGTATTTTGATCACGCACGAATCGTTCAGTTGATGTCTCTATAAATAGGACTGAAAACTACGAATTAAATTGATGCTTAGAAAAGAATAACCAAAATAAAAAGAATGACATCCAGACATTTAAAGTTCCAGTCAAATTCAATTTTTTTCATATATAAATGTTTTGAATATGAAAAAGCGGCGAATTTAATTACTGCAATTTATTCATAAAACATCTTTTTTTCATGAAGATTTATTGCATATGTGCTCAATGTCAAAAGACAATTCAATTTAAGATCGAAATATAAGAAACGGACGATTTGGACATTGGGCCAAATGATATCATACCCATATTAACATTTTTAATATTTTGATTGCACTTTTTTTTTGTTTTGAAACATTTAAAACGATAAAAATATCGAAACGAACATGAATGATTTTTTGTTTCGCAAAATAAGTGCCAAGCAACCATGTATATGTTATGAGACGATGGAAAAACAATGAATCACAACTTATGCGAACACGATTATGGTTCAGATTTTTACGATGTAAATACTTGTAAAATAACACATAAATTAGCACAGATAGTGAGAGAAAAAGCAAAAAAAAAAAATCATCACATTTACATTTTCTGTCGGCATAGTTATTGATGTGAATAGAAAGTGATCTAGTGTTGAAGCGATGGTGCACAGAACACAATCGCTGTCCATCGTAATCAGTACATCTGAATATACATGCTATCGTTTATTCATCGAATGACGTGTGCGCAACTGAAAATGTTCTGATTTCTCACGGCTATTGTTAATATTTCTCATGTAAGTCTGATTTACATTTTTTTTGTACTTTGTAAACCCGACAAAACGATGACGAAACCGTGCAGTTGCGCTGAAATCAACACCATCACGGCCACTAGCAATGTTAATTAGTTTGAAATGAATGGGCACGCATTTATATTTTTTAATTTTTGTTTTCAACCGAATCAAAGTCGTTTGAGATCGCACGCACAAAAATTGTAAGCAAATACTATCAAAATGACCGCAAATTGCCAATTGACCGCAATCAACTGCATTTCAATTCCATTTTTTTCATTGCATCTCAAGTCAATTCTCCACTGCATTGCCCACACTAAACAAAATTAATCGATTCGTACTTGATCAGTTTTCTTCTTCTCGCAGATAGTGTGATTCGATGAACTTTTCGCCATTACATTTCTATTGACCGTGTCTATTTTCAATTCCGGATGTTATTGTCGAATCGATAGCATTCGATGTGCACATATTTCAATTGGCTTCATGCCTTCTTTCTATTTGTGTTTTTTTTTATCTCTACGCTCTTAATGCACAATGTTTGTTTAAGCCATTGTAATGAATTTAAATCGTCTGAAACTAAAATGAGACTTCAAACCCACGAACTACAAAGAAGTCATCTAATCGTATTAAAAATGTCGTCTGCTAAGAGGACAAATGACGATAAATTCATGGCATTCTGTTTGGACGGCAATTTCAACACAAAACAAAATAAAGAAAAAGCACACCAAAACGAAGAAAATCCTCATTGAAAGTCCTCTTAATCCGCAAATTCCGTTGCTTTGCGAAAAAAAACATAGTGGTAGTTTGTGTTGTTGTTCAAACTGTTTTAACTCATTCACCAATGTAAAACAGTTACATGAAAATGAAATTAGAGATTGTTGGAAGAATGTTGTCATAATATGCTTTTAAGCTGAATGTGTTTAGTTTGCAGCTTATTCTGAATGAAAAATCGCCATTTAAGTGATTTTTGTCAGTGAATGTCGAAATTTTGACTTTTCAGAATAAATTTTAAAAAAATACACAAAGCAAGCATAAGACAATGAAGTTAAGAAGAAAAGGTGTCAGAAAAAATGGTTGACATTTTTAGCATTTATACTAAGTGAAATGATGCAACGCTCAGTTTATTCGGGCATTTATTGATGCGTGAATTTTATGTGGCCTATGCACCATAAGTGTATCGAACATAGTATATCACGTGCATGTGTATGACATAATTTCGGTAGGCGCATATATTACGATGGCGTTGACAAAGAGGGTGTTTAGCGCAACTGTCGACCATATGTACCACTATCCGAAGCCGTACGATAAAAAACAACGCCATTAATTCTCTCTCTCTCTCGGTCTTTTGTCGTTTTCTCTTTTTATTCTATTTGAATTCATAGTTACTATTTGCTAGCTCACGAATATATATCTTTACCGCGTACAACAAATTCATTTTGCCTTAATTGTCATTCACATGTGATATCGTCAAAGTCAAAAATGACGAGAGTGATGCGTGTTTTTTGGTCATTTATTCGAAATAGAATATTTTATGCGCTTTTTTTCTCGCTCTTTAATATTATTATTTTGTCTCTCTCTCTCTCGTTATTGCTAAGGAAAACAAAATGGTAAGTGTTCTTTCGGTGCTCGTTGCGAACGCAATACATATCCTCTCAGGAATAAAGCGTACACACATTTCCCATAGAAAGAACACTTCCCATGTTATTTTTCCTTAACATTAACGTTCACAATTTAACAATGCTTTGGATTCGAAAATGCTAAGCCTAAAAATATGCGAATAAAAAAAAAGAGAAAAAAAAATCTTTGCACGCAATTTTCGACTCTCGCATTTGATTGGTTTTTGAAATTTCATTTTCGTTAATTTTTGGTGCAAACTATTTGGAACACATCAAATTATTAATAACATTTCTATTTCTGTTTCGCTTGCAGGTAATGAGAACAAGTGCAGCTTCAATCATTGGATAAACACGTTAATTGCCCATGTTGATGTTCGGTAAGAGAATGCACACTACAAAGAAAAAGCTACATTTGCACATGGTACAGAAACGAAACGAGATCATTAGACTACCGTAGTGACGGTATGGCGTAGTGTATAAGTCGGGCATGTTCAATGCATACAAAGTACATTTATCTCAACACTTTCAAATTAAATTCGCAGTGAATGATTTGAAAGGTACACTTCGCTTCGTTGCATTTCGTTGCAATCACATGAGGTGAATCAACGGAAATGAACGACATTATCATCATCTACTGCTTTGACACAGCGTTGTGTTTTATTTATTTATTTATTTTTATCTTATGTCTTTGCAATGCAAAAGCGTCTTCAATGTTGACAATTGGATTTGCAACCGATATTTCTACACCCATTCGCATACAAGAAGATTACTTTTTAATCGAATGAGTCGCAGAGACATTTCAGGATAGGCTGGAATTAACAAACATTGGGAATCATTGATATTTATAATTGAATGTATGTGATTTTGTCTATGTTATTACGATGAGCACTGATGCTGTCACTTTTTCCACACGGCGACAAAGAATTTGAAGCGAATGCATGTCAGTTGTTCCACTTTGTGAAAAGTCGACCTACTTATCAATGTGTAGTCGACAGTTTTATTTACCAAATGCAATGCCGTACAGCATTAATGGCAGTCAATGAACTTAAATGATCAATCGATTTTATTGTGATTAAAAATGCATCGAGTTTAAATTAGGGACAAAATTGATATATTGTTGAAATCTTCCGTAATTACATTCTTTTTTACTTAATTAAGACGGGGTTAGAGTAAAAAACGAAAAGGGTATGCAAAAAATCAAGGTTAGCAAAATTTTCAAAAATTGAAAAGGGATTTTTGATTCAACTCGAATCAAAATCTTCAGTAATCGAGAGAGGGATGGGGATAATTATATCCCTAGCAACCGTCTTCTGCTTTGAGGGAGTAACACATCGTCACGGGGGAATAATCGGTCCCATTGGAACCCTGGCCAGAAAGTATGGCCATAATTGGTTGAATCGGATTCAATGACACTGAATAATGAAATGAAACGCGTTAACAAAAGATTATTCATATTTATGTAAATTATTGTCAAATATTTCAAATGATTTCAAAATCTCATCATACAGCACTCGTCTGAACAAACTTAATTTGCAGTCACTTCAAAGGCGCCGTATAAATGCATCAATTTTATTTATATTCGATTTGCTACACAACAACGTCCATTGCCCATCACTGAAGACTGAAATTGCGCGTAATCAAAACGAACGTAACCTGAGAAATGTTGAGTTTTTCAAAATCAACGATAAATTATTGAGAATCAATCCATCGGTTCCACTCAATCAAATGTGCAAAATGTCAAACAAAGTCCACGACCTATTCTCAACTCAAACAAAAAGATCAACATTCAAAAACCAACTATTAGCCCTAAGCGATGAACACTTTTCTAACCTGTCAATAGTGTCGAATCATAATACTGTTTTCGTAAACGATTTAATGTGATATTTTACATATTTTCTTTGACTCTTTGTACTTGGTGCAATATGGATATCAACTATTAATTATTTATTTATTTATATATTTATCAAATTCTCTCCAAATTCGATTTGGAAATGATATTTAATTCTTAATTTTTGAAAAGATGTGGTTTTTAATGGTGATCAGATTACTGATTCAAACCTTTTTCCCACCATACATGTATAAAAACTATGTACACACTCAAACATGATTCAGCCAGTTTTTGGCGGTGAATAAATATTATTATTATTATTATATATTATTATAATGGTCAAATAATGAATATGATGAAGATTTCATTTCTCGTTTGAAAATCCGGCAGCGGATCTTTGTTACGTTCTTGTGAATATTTTAATAAATCACGCGATTATTTGTTGCTTTGCCATTTGTAGCTAATAATAATTAAATAAGTTAACCAAACGTTGTTGTGTGGCTCGAAATTGAAATAGAAAATCATTAAAACAAATCTAAAGTGTAAATATATCGCGTAAGCGTTCGATAATTGTATGCAAATATTCATCCAAATTAGCGATGGTGTTGCTTGTTGGTCAGTAAATACCGATTAGGTACTATTGTACGCTGCTACATATACCGAACAAATCAGCAAAAAAAGTGGTGTACGTAGTGAGTATGAAATAATTGGATTTTGAAATGTCAAGATTTCGTCAAAATGATGTCAAGTTCAACAATTACAATTAACAAAAACAACAACAAACTAAGTTATTTGACAGAAAGTTCTTTTTCATCGTGAATGAACGATTTCAAATTTGAAATATGGAAACAGTTGTGTGAGCTCATTTGGCGGTTTTATTTAAAATTGAGCAAAGCTTTGAATTCTACTCAGTTGTGCTTTGAAAAGCCAAAGCCATAGTGTCGGTAAACCAACAACAGATGTCATTGCATGCATCGATTACATTTGCGGTTCTTCAAACAAACTGACGATAGTTATTACCTCATCGTTGGCTGTCTAATTTCGTTGTTTGTTTACATGTTTTATTACACCTTATATTGACGCTATAAACGTTCGAGAAATATTATTAGAATTTTGAATTGAACTTGAATGATATCATATGGCACTTGTATTCGTTCCGAAGCATGTTCATATGCGGTGAAACACATTTCATTTGTCCGTCGATTAAAGAGACGACATCGACATACATTTTCCCATCGAATTTATGCTGCAATCAATTTGATAACATTGTTCAACAAATGCCGCCATAAAATGAATGATTTAACACAAAATATGCACAAAATGTGGTGGTGTGAAGTAATTTCAGTCGGATTTTCTTTTTTTGTGTTTGAGTGCATTTTGTTAACAAAAACGCTTCACATACTCCATCTTCATTTCATTTTATGCGGAGAAACGGTTTGCGTGTTTCAAACCACATTGCTACAACAGAAAACAACAACAAAAAATAGTAACTTCGAGAACAACACAGAAAAAAACTAACTTGAAGATAACTAGACAATGAGAAGTGAAAATAAAAAGAATTGACGCAAGCAAATTCTGTAAATATAATGTGCAGCTACATATACATATTCGTGCAAATAGTAAAAAAGAAAAAAAAGCAATAAAGCAATAAAGCAATACTTTACAATTCAATTATACGAATATCGCGAGCTCAACAAAAACTGCAGAAAAAAAGTACACATTTGGTCGATACTAAAGAAACGATATGAAACCGCATTAATTAAAATCACTCAAAAGCCGCAAAAAAGTGTTTAGACGCAAAGAACACGAGGAATGCATAAAATAAAAAATACCAAATTCTTCAACATTTTTGCTTGTCATTCGACAATTCCGGTGCGATGATGATATCAAGACAAAAACGAAGGAGTGAATGCGCTTTGCAGCACTTCAAACAACTTTTCGAAAACCTTTTTCAAATGAGATTTCAAACATCATGCCTTGTGTTGGTATCTTTTGGGCCCCGTATTTAAGTCGTAATCAGAACCGTCGAACATTCACGAAAGTTGAATTTAATAAAGTAATTAATTAAATTGTTAATTATCTTGTGTGTATTTGCATTGAACGCACGGTTTTTTCTAAACACTAAAAAAACCTTGATAAATTGTCTGCTCAATTGAATAATTAGAATGAAACGATGCGAGGGGCGACGTAGACAAGCAAAAAAAAACATTATGCAAAAAGCTATTTTTATAAAAAAAGGAAGGTAAAATGCAAACAATCGTCAAATTTTTTTGATGAATTTTAATCAGACAATATATTTGGATTTTGTTATCTGGATATTTCAGCTCATCTGGATAACGTTAGGTGATGATACGAAATGAAAACAATAGAAGTGATTGTTATAGTTATGGTAGTATTTTTATACCTATACAATCAGGGATTGTTCCTCTGAAGAGGAGGAATGGTAAGGAGGAAAATGAGGAGGAGGAGGAGAGCGAGGAGGAAAAGTTTTTTTGCTCAAAGGGATAAAAATATTATCACAAAAATATCATTTTTGGCTAAAAACATTTTCCTCCTCAGTTGAGGAGGAGAATTCTCCTCGCTCTCCTCCTCCTCCTCATTTTCCTCCTCACCACTCCTCCTCCTCAGAAGAACTATCCCTGTATACAATACAACAATCACTTCTATTGTTTTCACTCCACATCATCGCTTAGCGTTATCCAGATGAGCTGAAATATCCAGATGACAAAATCCAAATATATTGTTTGATTTTAATACTCTCTTTTTCCTCTCTATCACCTTGTGAAACGTTCCAAAGCAAACAACAGAGAGTGAGCGAGGTAAACAAAAAAACCAAATTGATCAAAAAAATTTGCAACTCCAGAAATTCGCCGGAGCGAAAGTAGAAATGACGAAACTGGCACACACACAAACTTTTATTCCACTCAATTTAGAATACAATACCACTAATCTAAATGCTGATTTTTTTTCAAAATGTTCATTCTGCTTATAATTAAAATTAAAACTGGAAATATTCATTCGATGAAATTAGTGGGAAAGTTTTTCAACACACAAATCGGGTCAGACATGAGTATGGTGGACGCGATAAAAATGCTATGAATTGTGGTTAGACACTTCTTCGAGAATTCCGGCGCAAAATACACGCAAACTTATGCAAACATATGCATCGAACTGATTCTATTTTTCCATTTTTTATGTGTTAAGAGAGAGAGAGAAAGAAGGGAAAAAACATTAAATTGCAGTGTGAATTGTCAGAATTTTATTGTATAGGTTTGTAGGAGTACACTTGATGAGTGTATATGTATGTGTGTAAAAGAGAACTTTGGCTAATTAAATGCAAAAATATCCAGAATGGAATAAAAACCAATGAACAACAATTATCGCCGATTGAGTGCTTTGCATCCAGCTGCGAATACATTCAAGTCGATTATAATTCATATTCTTATCTTCCGTTTTTTCTTTGCTATTTAAAACGAACCGTGACTTTAATTGTGCACGTTTAGTGTATATTCGATGCGGCTATAAACCACACAACCATTACGTAAGTAATGTATGCAGGTCGACATCGTTCACAAAATGTTTGTTGTTTCATTTAAACGCACATTGAATCGAGGTGGTTCCAATACAATTACATTTATTGCTTTATTTTGTGAAAGAACAATTGTGATGATGACGATGACGATGACGGTGCCAGCGATGGCTAGAGTGAAAAATGTTGAATTCGCATTGTTGCTGGGCGATCATTGACTGTGTACACTTTTTGTTATACCATGATACATTTTTTTTAAAAATGGATGGCTGTAAATTTGTGTACAAAAGTTTTTTTGGAAGTGTACAAACAAAAAAAAAGAATTATAGAGGCATACGTCCTGAAGATAAAAATTAAAGGGCGGGGAGAGTTAACTGAAAAAAAAGATCGAGAGGGGTAAGCAAATTGTATTTAGTGAAAAGTGTACTTTTTTCGTTTTTTTTTTGCTCTTCACTTTTTTGCCAAAAATCTCCAGCAAATCGAAAGAGTTTCTCCTTCATGAAAAACTTGTTGAGCAAAAAAAAGGTCTTCACTTTTCCAATCAAAAATCTCAGCAAGTTAAAAGAATTCTTTGAAATTTTTTGAGGGGTAATACTTCGTCATGGGGGTAATCGGACCCCTGCTGAGGACGTATGTATAGGGGTCAATTTTCAGTGAAATTTGAATAATTTGTTTGTCTGTATATTTGTTTCTTACAATACTTTGTAAGAAACTTTTGTACGCATGTTGTACACATATTGACAGCCAATCATTTGAAGAAAAAAATTGTCATGCCCGATCATTGGATCAAGCGTGCCTGGGTAAAAAACATTCAGTCGAAAAAATTCGGTTTTTTTTCTATTCATTCCCTCCTGGGATGCGACTCATTATTATTCAATGCACATCGTCCATTGTCTTCGTTCTATAATGTGCGTCATTGGCATATAGGTAATGGTGTGAATCTTTCGTGTACTTCTATTAATTATATTGAACTCATACATTTCTCTCATTCGTTGTCTGGAAAACTGGTTTGACGCACACAATACTCAGCCAAATAGCAAAACAATTCAAGCCATAAGCAGATCAATGCTTGAAATTATATAATCAATGAATAATCTCATTTGCCAGCCAATTCCAATTAACTTTTAAATTGAGATAAAATGAGAATTCAAACAATCATATAGTTTAGTGCGCATTCAAGTAGATACAAATATTGCACCTGCTAACATTGATTCGTTATGAACGATATTATGATGAAATGGTATAAATTGAGCATCGCAAATGACATCGTTTTTCTATGTTTATTCATTTTTCCATCAAAGTCATCTGGTTTATTTGATTAAAAAGTGAAAGTTTTACGATTTAGTCGCCGTTCTTTGCCACTTAAAAACAAATCCAAAGCATACAGGTTCTGTTTACCAATAAAAAGAACGCACATGTGCACATTCGTGTGTTTTTTTTTTTGCATTTGCAAAAGAGCATTTACGTAATTTATAGGTGGGTGGTAATCAGGTGCGGTCAAAATGCATGAGTAATTTACCTGTTTTTTTTCGCTATTCTCGCAACATTCTCATTTTGCACAGTTTCCATTATTTCATTGCTTTATAAATATCGATGATTTCAAATGCGATGTGTGTGTGTGTGTGTGATAGAGTTGGGTTGCTATCGCATTTATGTGTATGCTGGTCTATTGGCACGAAGCATTGAATTAGAGACGAAGCCAAAAAGTAACAGAAAAAAAACAAGAACTAAATTATATTCATTTTGCTAATGCAAATTGATGAATTTTTATTTAAATGGATTTTGAAGTTTGTTTTATTTCACACCATAGGCCATGTGCTCAATTCAATACATCAATTAAATATTCCAGTCTATTTGCAGATTTTATTGTTGTTGTCGTCGATGATGATGATTTTTTTTTTTGTCTTGCCTCTTTTCCGGCTTTTTTCTTTTTCTTTTATCATTGTTCGCTCAATTTGTGGGTGCGCATAAAAGACCTTTGCAATAAGAATGAAAGCAAAGAAATCAATTGTATTTGACTTGAACTTGAGCCAATCAATAAATCTCAATAAGAGCAACAAACAGGGACATTTGAACAAATGCGCTAGTTGTCGATGAAAAAATATTATTGTTCATTCAATGTACTCTGATCGCCAATAAATTACGAGCATATTTAGTTTCAATTAAAACATTTTTTTTTCTATTCATTAATCGGTTCAAAATTGATTTATACAAATGCGTTTTGAATGTCATTCGAATTTGTCCTTTTTGATTGAGTGGGGGAAAAAAACGCAAGTTTAAACAAGATTATACGAAATAAAAAAAACAGACCTCAATTCTTGTTACCATCAAATTCAATCAAAATAAATTGAACATTGATAAATTGTGCACTGATTTGATTGCTCGCTGCTTTGATTTTTTCTGTTCTTCACCACATTTTCATGGTGATTTTTTCAAATCACGGCCTTTAAATTGTGATGGCGAAATTTTGAAAACAATTTTAATTAAATCGAATATAGCCGCCAAGTGTTGGTCAAAAACACACACACACAAGAGATGAAGCAGCAGAGGTAAGCCATGCAACCGGTTGCCATAACTGTCCTAGTTGAATTATGTCATCCAAATGATCACCATTTCAGTGGGTTAAAATGCATGAACAATAAATTAAGCAAAGCAGTACGTATATGCGGTGCGAAGTTGTCGTTTTATTTTGGACAGTGAGCAATAAGGTTAAACATGTTCGCTGACTAAGTGCACGCGGCTCGGTACGTACACCTTTGTTTTGTTTTGTTAAGAAATCAGTGCCTTTTTTCCATTAACTTGACTCATTTCTCAGTGATTTAAACTTTGTCATACATTGATTGACGCAAATTGCGGGAAACAACGATGACAACAACACCAAAATGTACGCCACTTGCACTCACTGCAAATAAATTGCATTTCAATTCATTAGCTCACCTCTCTCTCTCCACCTCTTTCTCTTTCTTTCTTCCTTAACATTTCAATAAAGTAAATGCAATGTGGAGTGGTGGGCATTCGGTGTAAATGATATGCGTGCGCACGAGTGCAATGTATCGATGCGTCCCGATGTTTACAATATTTTTACCGATCAATGTACATTCGAATGTCATAATGCCACATGATCGCAATGACCATTATTGCAACGACCATTTTTGGAAATTTGGTATCGAATAGTTGTTTACCAAACCACGTTCACGATTATTTCATTCCCATAAACAATGTATTTACGTGCGACCATCGACTGTCTTTTTTTTGTTCAGGCAGCAAAAGGACAAAATATTTGGTAATTTTTTTTTTAAATAATTACGATTTTGACAATACCCAAAAAACGCCACCAAAAACAATCTAACTTCAATCAGATGTATAACACGATAAAACATTTGTTTCTTTTGTCTTCTCTGACACAGCATTTAAAAAGACATTTTCAGTAGACATCGCGCGGCGCTTTTTCGCCGAAAATAATTAACCGTGTCGAATTATATGTCTTGGTGATGCTGTTGATGATAATGTTACATTGAACGAAATTGGTGTGTGTCCCTGTGTGCAGTCTGCACGCTCAACTATATGCAATTTCATTTCACTTGGATGACATTGCGTGCTATTCGCTTTGGTTCCGGCAATTTATTCATTTTGCGAGGGAACAAAAAACCATTTCCCCACCTTCAATTCTTCAAGCAATTCTTGTAAACATTTCATTTAGCCAAATTGCTGTGGGTCATTTTTTAAATAATAATTGGATTTACGTGCACGTTAATTATAGATCCATTCTTAGGTCGTGCTCTATTCTTGTTGTTGTATTTTTTTGTTCAAAAATATACATGATCATGAGACTTCAACATCGTAAGAATCGAATATCTTTGAATTATTTTTTTTTTTATTTTTGTTTTGTTTTCAGCGCCTCTCAAACTGAGAGGTGTGTGGGCATCTTCCGATCCGAAAATCTGTCTCCATTGTTAAAGATCAATTCAAGCGAAATAGTTCATGTTAATTAGTATGGTATAGAAACTGGGCTCATTTCGAATTCAAGCAATGTTCAAATGACTCAAGCGACGTGTGTTTTTTTTTTTTTTTGAAAAGAAAAACGAAACATTTAAATACAACAAAAATGATTTGAAAATATGTTTATTTGATCAAGCATTCTCCACCTGCATTATGTTTACATTGTTGGGTGTGCGTCTCCATTTGCGCCTTTTAAGTGCGAATGATGAATTAAGATACGATATGCCACTTTCTATGACATTTGTAAATTGATTTTTTTTTAACTTGTTACATCTAATCTCGTTTTCACTTTAAAATATCGTTTGTTCAATGAACTTTGTTCAAATTTGGTATTGTTCGCACTTTTGTGGCACACCGATAAAGTCGGCAATTTCGAATGACTTCATTTTGAATAGTACCTCGCGCAGAACGGCTGGCGGAAAACAGAACAAGTTTCGTGTTCGATTTCTATGATGAACGTGAATGGCAATGATAATCAAATAAAAATGTTTGCCACAGTCAGAAATATTCTTAAAATGGCCACTTAGCCACAATGTTAAAAGGTGTTTATTGATAATAAAACGTTTCAGTATCTAGGTTTAGTATAAAAATCATGATTTTGAATGTTCTTGTCCGTTCCGTTGTGTATTTTGGGCTCAATGAATTCATTTTCTGTGAATTTCAAATCAAGTTTATAAAGTTGCTGCAACCATTTGCGCATAACGAGTTGCATACCAATCCAATGAATGGAATATGAAAAATTTGTTGATCGTCTGACTCATTCATTATAGAAAAAATAGCAGATGAAACGGAAAAAAAAGCAAGATGACTGCATTTTATGTAAATTGTTGTATTTTATTCATGTTTTTTGTATGTGAGTTGTCGATGGTACCTGTTTCACAGTCAGAATTTCTAACAATTTTCGTTGGAATCAAGCACAGAAAATTGCATGCTAATCACGTCAAACGTTCGTTGTTGTTGTCTCGTTTCTTTCAATTGCACCTTATCTTCGTATCTCGAGAACCTTTTTTTTCTGTTCGTTTGAGATTCATTCAACGGCGAACGATTGTTTTGTTTGATTCTTATTGAAATGTTTATTTTCAAGTCTGGTGAATTCGACGTACCTGACTTGACCGTTTCAGAACTTGGATTTTTTTTTCAATGGAAATACAAACAAAAAAATTGGTCTTCATCCGATTTGGTCTCATGCGTATTGTCGTCCATAGATCTAATCGGTTTTCATACAACACATACAAAGGCACTTGAGAAATAGAATAGATGATAACCAATCAACAATTCCATATACCTGGTTCTGATAAAAGTAAACAAACCTTGAGCTTACAGCTGATACGACGTGAGCACTCCATTGACAACACTGAAAACTCACTGCAATGCACATTTGTTCAAAAAAAAAATTGAAGTAAATAATATTTAATCGCTTTGTCGAGTAGCTGCTCGTTTGCTTGGTCACCGCAGCCCATTCACTACAAATGAAAACAGAACAGTGCTAATTACAGTGTTTAGTGTCTGATTTACAAATGAGGAAATCAGACACAAACAAGACACAGAAAATAGCAGAGAGAGAGAGAGAGAAAAGCGCCTCTTTGAATCATTTAGTTCGAACAAACTGTTATTCCTTTCAATTAGAAATCGCTTGTTCTCCGTCGTAAATGAATTTATGTTTTGGGCAAATGCATGCGACGCATATTAATCGTGTATGTTCATTTCTTTATCTCTGTCAAAATCAAATCTATGTCGATGCGAGCAACCATTTATCGAATGCACCGCTAGACACTATCAACTGAATTCTTTTCAAAAAAAAAATGGGTGTGCTTCTTACAAATGCAAACTAGTTCACTGGAAAAAAAAATCATTTTTCTTTTATTTCTCTTTTAATGAAAGCGTGAAAAAATTATAATATTTGCCATTGAATAATGAATAGTATTTTTTTTCTGTCAAATCATGAAAACAACGAAACGTGTTATTATTGATTCGTTGAATAATTGAAGCATTCGATTAAATGAAATTGACGGATTTCATACGATAAGTACAGGGAATCTACTTTCATTTGAAATGAATCAACTAAATTATGGAATTACCAAATCTCTCTTTTTTTTGCTTCGTATATACTCATTTATTCGCAATTGCTAATCATCAGATTCTGTTATCGCTTTTGACGTAAAAAAATAATAAATTTTGCTTGGACTATTACTATTTACTTTTGTACTTTGTCTATTAAATGTGGCCTGTGATTCATATGATCGTGTTACACATGCCAAAAAATATGATTGTCTCATAGTGCAATGTGAATGAATACAAAAAAAAAAAATATGAATAAAAAAAATCATATCCCCATATGAAGACCCACATTTTCAAGCACAAAACACTTCTCAAGCAAATCAAATAGAATGAAAACACCGACACCGACTATGTATTTGTTAAAGTTGCGCCAGCGGTTTGGATGAGTGTGAGTGTACGTATGTTATGCTGGCTGGAGGAACAAATTATAGACGAGAATGAATAAGTAAAAGAATTGCCGATTCGTGATATGTGTAGTAAAGACATTTTACACTGACTTCAAACGACCTGTCTGATGATGTGTTTGGTATGCAACACATTAACAAACGAACATAACATATGTGCGACCGCACTGTGCACTTGTGTGTGCAATACCAACAAACCAACACCAACCAATTCGAAACGAATACGCACTGCAGTCAATACCGAGTACGACCGTTTGAGCGATCTCTTTTGCCTCAAAATTGTTTGCTGTGAGTGTGTTAGTGTACGGTATTGCAAGTATGTGAGTCGTGAGAGAATAGCCGCTACCTACACACAACAATCAAATACACAAATGTAGAATTTTGAAAACGAATACAAAGAAATCGGCAGCAATTGTTGTCGACGCGTTATGTTTGTGTGTTTGTTGGCATACACACATCAAGCAATCGCTGATGCTGACCCGGAAAGTCAGTCAGTCACTACGGAAAATACGTAGGATGCGGTCCACAGTTCCGATACACAAGCGAAATACAGCAACAAAGCCATCATATTCAAACGTATAACACGTCGCATATGTGTTCCATCAAAGCCTCAAATCGAGGCAAAAGACATTGTGTATATTCTCTGGTATCTACTGTCGGAATTGTATGTTGTGTGTTGTTTTTTTTTAGTCTAAAGAAAAAGACTTGTTGTAGCGTTTTTTTTTCTCGTTCAGTTTTTTTCGCGGTTTGTGCATATATTTTTTTTCCAGTGTTAGTTAATCAATTCATTTTGTGAAGTGCAACATTTATTTCTTTTTCTTCTGTCCAGTGGTGTGCGTGGTGTTTTATTTTTCATCATCTTTATCACAGTTTCATCGATGATGAAGTTTTGATCTGATTTTGTGTATTAACAATGGTATATACTTGACGTATCCTATTGTATGGATTGCCATTTTTTAACGATCCAATGGGTTTGTGTGTGTGTGCGTGACGTGTGTCTCTTTCTTGCTCATATACCAAACGGATAATGGTGGCCAAGGAGAAACGAGACAAACAGTGAATACACCCAACTGTCACACACTGCCTGTATCGTATGTACAAACGGCAAACATTGTGCATTTGTGTTTTTTTTTTTTATTTCAGTTTTTTTTTCGATTTCTTGCCGAAAAAATGCCGTCTTTGTTGTTTAAGAAATAAAACAAAATTGAGCATATAAAATATTTATGATGATGATCGAATTGATGCAAGGCGTGCCATGCCATTTCATGTTCTATTGACAATTCTCACAGTTGAGTATACACGGAAATTGTCATATCAAATTACCTGTTGAAGTCAACGTGCGTTTGTGTGTGTGTGTTGTGACCAAAGAAAATCGTCCTCTTTGCTTATTTGAATCTAAATTCATGCAACTGCCGACCAACTGTCTGTCCCCGCTAAAATTTACATGGTAAATTGGTCGACCGAAAATGATGTACAATTTGTTGAAAGAAATCGAAAAATTTTTTTTTTTGACCATGGAAAGGAACAGACGACTAATTGCTGTGCGACATAACAATATTTTTTTTCTCTTCTTTTGCACAAATTGAAAGTGCTATGCCATAATAATTAGACAATAGCATGACCGGAACGGAGCTCACGTTATTTGCGATGAATATAGCACACCAAATGACCGATCCAATGAACAAACAAATCATTTACATAAACATACTTAACGGCGATGATGACAAAAGACGAGACGACCGAGAGTGAAAAAAAAGTACTTGGCGAATGGGAACTATGCGTCTTATTTTCTTTTCTCCCATTTCTTCTGCTGATCGAGTCAAACAAATTTTGATACTTTTCTTCGTCTTGCGATCGATTGTTTTCGTCATTTTCGTCTCGCGATCGATTGTAATGGGTTCATATTACACAGATTACTGAAAAAGTTCGTAATTTCAAAGTGATGGCATTTTAATGAACAAATGTCTTTCGCCATGATCACAATTTCAATCTTTCACACCATTTCACAGTCGTGTAATTAGCTGGCATTCTCTATCGACCGAGTTAGAGTGTCTTCTTCATACACTGTCGCTCGTTCACTCTATGCCAACTTTTAATTCAACTTGCGCAAAAGAAAATAAGATCATGTTATTGAGTTGGTTTTGTAAATTGTGCCGACACTGTTACTGAATGACCCATTCAATTCAAGTCCAATAAAATGAAACTCACGTATATTGAACAATCGAAATTAGCACGTGTTCGAACGATATTATCTCTCTATCGCTGGTGTGCCAGCATAATTTATGTGGAAAATTGTTTATTACACAATGAATATACAAAACAAAAAATTTGTTTTGCAGTGTTGAACTTTTTCGGTGAATATTCAAAGCAAACAGCAGAATATACACTCTTTCGCCGAACATTTCCTTCGTCTTCTCTCTCTCTCTCTCTCTCTCTCTCTCTTCGTCTATGCTTTTTTGTTTACCAACCAAAAATGCTGCTTGGCCCGTTGAATTTATTGCTTGTATCAGCTCGATTTAATCCAAACAGTTGCGCAAAGTGGCTATTACATCAAAACGAAATAAATATATAAATGAAACGTCTTGTGATTGAAAGATGTTGGCGTCCAATAGCAAAACACAATAAGAATAATTGATTCCATTCTCCGTGGACGCGGTTCCATCATTCTACTGTCACACACATACATACATAACAACAAAAACCAAATCCATTTTCTTTGTTTCGACTTATTTACTTAATGATCAATCGCAAACGCGCAAAGAGGCACACTCACTATGTTGATACTGTGACTCGGTTTCCACGAACCGTGCACAACAAGGTGAATTTACGAATTGTTTTATTGTTTCTAGTTTTTTTTTGTGTGTGATCATTTTCGCTGTCGTCCAAAATTACTTGAATTTCTCATTTGAACCGCATTAACATTTTTTTTTTCTATCTAAAGCGGTAAATGTTGTTTCACCGAACATGAATTTCATTTTAAATGTTGACAACAGCGATTTTCGGCATTTGTTTTTGGTTTTCGCTGATAAATTTATTTCGCACCACACAAAGTGTATATACACAATGATTATGTAATAATAAACCGAAAGTTATAGGCATTGAGGGAGTGCGAGCGAGAGAGAGAGAGAAAGAGGGAGCGGAAGGTGAAGATTGCAACCCGCTGAATGTATAACAATGACCGATGAACAATATACCGATTGGTTATTGTTATAGTTGTTTAATTTTGTCGACTGAACAAAAATCTATATGAGGAGTGACTTCATTTTGGGCGGTTTTGCGATAATAAATACAACGAAAGTATTATAATAAACAGCACTTACAACGCTGTGCTTGCCGGTACGAAAACAAACACATAAGTTTAAAAAAAAAATGTGTGCGGTTTCATCGATTTAAATGGTGTTTTATGTTCATATCATATTTGTATCCGTTTATGGTCAACAACAAAAAAAAACTATCTCACTGAGTTGTCTATATTAAGTAAATTAAGAAGATGACATCAAACGTCCACACACACAAAAAAATGCGATTGTGTGGATGCCGGCCGGCGAGTAAGCTCACAATATTTTGTCCATGTTTGGTTGTAATTGGTGTATATCGCTTATTTATTACTTTCTTTATTTCATTGATGAGCTTCATACCTCCTTTTTATCGCGACTTATTTGGTCAATATTTCTCTAGCGCGTGTGCAAATTATTTTAGTCAATTGTTTCACATTTTGCGTAAGCACATCCATGTAATCGTTTCGCATGAACGATTCTTTTTTTTTTTGGAAATGCAAAACACCCACCAAATCAAAAAGAAACCATCGATCGAATCGTTTTCTTTCACTCTCCATCAAATTGTGTCTTAAATGGTGTCATGTGATAGGTCTCAATAAGCTCTTAAGCACCACTTGCACTTTCTCAAAAAATTCATCATAAATGTTCGTTGGTTGATTTCATTATTAAACTTCAAATTGTCGCATGAAATGAGTGAGAGTGTCATTTTATGTAATGTGATCGATGTGGTCTGTATAATACCAAAAATAACTCGACAATAATAATGCAACTTGTTTTCAGCGCTCAAAAACGACAAAAATTGCAACCGACGTGCAACCGATCGTCTTTTGCCTTTCGAATTTGATCACAACAAGAAGCCACGCCACGCAATAGCCACGCCGTGTAAGTCACTTTCCAACACAATCCTAATGACAATAATTAAAATGTTATGACTTAGCGGCCGATTAAATATGAGATTCAGCTCATTTTCATGCGACATGCATTTTCATTACTTCGTTTATTTATAATATCGTTGTCGTCGGTTGTAATTTTTAATTGCCACTGCATTTTCGATTATCATCTCGGTACGAGACACACACACAAAAAAAAACAACAACTGGTCGCTGTTGACGGCACGCTGGTTCTATCTGTTCCATAGGTCAAGCAAAAAAGCACATTTGACAGAAATAGACGAAAAATGAAAATTAATCAGTGCCACAGCTATTTCGGTACATTTACCGAACATCACGCTGACATGAATCATCATCACTGCAAAACATCAATCTAAACATTATCATACTCATCAGAAGTTAGACGAAATCAAGTTCATTGCTCTTTTTGATTTATTTTTGTTTGTGTTCAAACAAACAGAAAAAAACGCACTAAAACTCAGTTTTATTACGATTTTGAAAAGCCATCAAGTGTGACTCGTTTACAATCCAACTTGTCAGTTTTAAGAAAATAATGAAAAAGAGTTGCCGTTCGTTGCATATGCCGTATGCATGTAAAAAAGCATAAAAACAATTCAATAGCACAGGAACATACGGTGTGTGCAACAGCTCAGCTTCTCTCACTCTCAAGAGTGCAACAACCAATTCTTTAAAATTACACACGATAATAAACACAGGCAAAAGTCATGAATATGCTTTTAAAATTCGACATTCAAAAACGAATCAGTAAATAAAAAAACACTATCGATCGCAACAATGTATTGTAGATCTTCAACTTTTGTTTACTTTTTTTTTCTTTATTGAATTCCAAAACATGTTTGATGCGTGATGGCACCAAACTGGTGACTGGGATTGTTTTTTTTTTTGAATTTCAAAATGGAGAGTTAGAGAACATTTCATTTGCTAACTATATCGGCCACAATGGTAGAAGCACCAGCTGCACGCATTGCAGCATTCCTATGTCAGTTTAGCAAATAATCAAATACAGATTGGCAAACACAAAATTGTGAAAAAACATGAGCATTGCATATGTTATACTCACTTCACGTCGTTCACACATTTTCATTCTCTCTAAGATAGATAGACATTATAACTTGAATAATGTGAAATGACATTCAACAGGAGCAGGAGCATATGTTTAATAATTCATTTTGGTGTTGAATGAAATCTTGTATGTCAGTGACATGAATTCAAAAGAGTGAAACGAAAAATGCAGTGCTCGACTCTTGTCAAACGCATCGAGCGATTTAATCGAATCGAATGCGACATGAACGAAAAATTCGTCGTTGAACATAGATTTTATTCGCGATAGAGAGAAAACCCGACGCCTGCACATTGACTTTGTTTGTGTGTGTGTAGTCAACGAAAGCAAATAATTTCCAGACGACGAAAATACAGTGCACATTGTTTATGTAAATATTGGAGGCGACTAACTAACCAAGCGAATATTGTAATAAATTTGTATTCATGCAACAAAAGCGTGAATTATTCGTTCTTACTTGCGCGCGCCCGTCTACAAAGTCAAATGCTGATATATATATTTTTTTTCGTTCGCGTTGCAAACGCAGAATGAGGCTATCCAAAATGCGCCCAGATACAGTCGTTGATAAAAAACATTGTGTATGCGTTCTGCGGTGGTGGTCACAGACAACAACAACAGAAGCAACCATATGCACAAATTGTCGCGCGACTAGTTCAATTACATGAAAGCAATTTGTTTATTAAAAAACCCCAGCAACAAATCAAAGCAGTTGCAACAACAACTCAAACAAAATACAAATGACCGTTGTAACCGATTGACATCGGTTAACATTTATATCGTGCATCGATCTTGATCGGCAGTCACTACAACTTAATGTGTGTGTGTTGCAAATATTATTCATGTGAATTGGTTATGTTTTATTCAACCCAAGTCGCTTAATGTGAAACGAAAAAATCGTTTCAGGCAAATTATTTGTCATGAAACAAAAGCAAAATGTCTAAATCAATGCACGCCAATCAATCATTCTCCGCTCTTTTTTTTTAAATATAATATTCAATGTGATTAAAGTCACTTGATTTCAACGAATAAAATGAATAAACACTGGGTCTGGAAATGCATTTCAAATAGTTACTTTGTGATGCGTATATATGAATCACACTTTCGTTGATGCAAAAATTAAATAAAATTGTATCTTCTAGCCACGTCATCGTCGCACATACACACATCGGTAGTTGGCATTAAATACATGTAATCAATTTACCGCAATTTTAATGACAATCGATTCGGAATCGAAATACTGTCGTGTGTTGGTTTTGTATTGCAAATGAATGCGCGCGCATTTCCCATGCTACACAGTGCCATTGATTGCACATATACAAATTCAAGTGTGTCACTTTCAATTTCATTGGGATAAATCAGTGAGTGACGTTACGTCACTGGTACGGCGACATGGCTTTAGTTTAGTCGTTTGTATTTGATTACATCGTTGAAGTGCAAAAGCACCACGAATTAGAATTCCACAAAATCATGTAGACGCAGGGCATTAACAATTTTGGTATTTCAATCAACCGACCACATACACTTTTATTCGCGTCTCACATTTTCTCGCAACACACTTGAAATCGAACGAAGGAACGAACGAACGAAAAAAAAACATCGCAGACATTCCATTCTGAAATGTCTACATCGATTGATAGATCAGTCGCGAGCCCAACTCACAAATGAACGCGATAGATTGTTCTTTGCTTGAAGCATCACGAATCACATTGTGAATTATGCCAAAAGAGAGAAGAGAAGAAAAAAACACACGATGCAAATCCATTTGGTTTACTCATAAACACAAATTAACGTCCAATTGTGTTATTTTTTTTCTCATAATTTATTTCTCCATTTAGAATCATCAGAGGGAATTTATCGCATTGGCATAAAGTGCATGCCGGCAATAAACCTTTCAGAATCAATGAAATTGCTATTTGCATAATGGCCATTTTATTGCAATGAATTTCAGTTTTTTGCGAGGATTTCGTGCTCTATCATAAGTTCGGCACTTTATTCGGCTATATGGTCAAAGTGTTTTTTTTTTGTGCACATTTTTCATATTGACTTAATTTACCAAAATGCACGGCCATATTTATTCGATTGCTATCAAAATAAAACGTTATGGTTGGTGGTGCAATCACGATCGTATGGACTTCAAAAAAGTAAAAAAAGACACATTTTCCAATACAAAATTACTCAAAATGTTATGCACACTGATCTGGCATGTGATTCAATGAATTTTTATTCGTCATTGTTGACTTTATTACTCATCGAAAACATGAATATAATTCACACCTACTTACATGTGAATATGAAATCACCCGAACCGACAGCACGAAAAATCCATGAAATCATAAAAACGAAACAAAAGGTTTTCTCTTTGTGCCTCTCTCTCTCTCTTTTCGTCACTCTTGTCTTTAGCATTTTTCGATTTCGTAATAATTTTCTCTGCTCAATTTTCATTCCTATGATGAAAATCACATCATAAAAGACATTATCGCGTGAAAGTGCGAGTTTACATTTCGAATCACTTCAATTCGAAATTCTTAAAAAATCAAATCTGATCTATTTGAAGTGTGAAATTCGTTGAGAAACACACGTTGAGATTGCAGTGGAAAAATAAGTGGATATGTGAAGAGCAAAAAAAACTGATAAATATCGATATCACTTATGGCATCGGCCAGCCTAAAGAAAAACCGAACTAAACCAAAACTGAAAAAAACCACTCATCATTTTGCTAATCACTTTGTGACGATTTCGATGATCCAATATGAAAAGATTCTCATTGAAATGCCATATGGTGTGTGCGGTTTGTTTATTTACTTGAAAATGAAGAGAGCGTACATTTCCGCCGTCGCCGCCACCATCGTCGCAATTTGATGATTCAGGCCGCGATCTAATTCATACCGTTTTCAAGTGCGTGTGCGTTGCACTCTACATCTAAAGTGGACTGAAATTCTAATTTATGGCAATTCATGAATAAAATATGAATCACACACAATGTGAGTTTATGTCATCGATTTCAAAGTAAACAAGCATTAAGGGTGATGAGATTACATTTGAAATGACTTCTTCAGGTGGCCCTGTCAATATGTATCAATGTCGAAATTGTTAATGATATTCACTCGCCCAATTGTTTGACAAAAACAACAACAAAATTCGTATTGGTAATTGAAAAAGAATTGGTCTTTGGATCCACATTCGATCATCGTGGTGATCTAATTTTTTTTACGATTTTCTAATACATTCTTGGAATTTATTGATATTTTCAATGTAGAGCTTTTTTTTGTAACCCGAACAATTGCCCACCAATATTTTGCGAATGACTTAAAATTATCGATAAAAACAAAATAGAAACGATATACTGTCGCCGTTCCACATTTCATATTTGTCGTTTCGATATGTGAGAGCCAGTTTCGCATTTCCCGTTTTTGAACAAAAATATATCGATTTATATACATGTGTGTCTCTCTCTCTCTGTGTGTGTGTATCAAATGGACAATCATTCGAACTGATTATAGAAAACTAAGTCAAATTTACAACCTACGTGTGCACAGCCATACTCGTGTATTGTGAAAACCAAAAGAAATGAACAAATATGTAAACGCAAAGATACGGAAACACACCACAAAATGCAATGCAGTGAGCTCATACACAGTCGATAAGAGATATTTGTTGGTGGATACGGTATTGGCGGTGGCGGCAACGACACACATTTGTTTTTTTTTTTGTCTTCTTTTCTGCACACATGTGAAACGACAATTTCTATTCGATATATTTAAGCACCAAACAATTCACATTCGTTTTGTTGATTTAATGGAGGAATTAATGCTGATTTCATCTCACTTTCTCATTTGACCATTTAAATATACAAAAAGAAATTCAATTGTTGATCGATTGATTGGGTTCTATTTTACATTCTATCGTTCTTGCTATTTCCTATTTACAAATGCTGTCGAGTGATGTAATGTTAATGAACCCATTAAATGACATCTTTGGTGTTCAATTGATGCTCTCATGTCCCAAGAAAACAAACTGTCAGCTTTTAATTGATTCGATACGGCAGCGGACATATCTCGTTACAAGTATTGTCATTGTTCGGACGAAGAAAAACTTCGGGGAAGCCGATTAATTTTGTGAATTTTTTTTCGTTTTTTTTTTCAACTGTATAATCCGGACAGGGAGCTTTGTAAGTCACAATTGCATTTTAGTACAGTCATGGACTGCAAAAAACTCTTATTGGCTCTTGGAAATTGTCGTTTGTTGTCGTCATCGGGCGTATGCACCCAATAACAATAAATTAATTGAAATTAAATGACGAAAAATGAGAGAAACACTTAACAACGACGAATGTAACTTTAATTTCATTTAGTAGTGGGCTTCCATTTTCGTCATCATCGGCGATGCCATGAATATTTGTGATTTGGCAAAACGAAATCGAATGATGCGTGCCGATCGAAAACGAAGCTATATTATTATTATTATTTTTGTTGGTGCTATGAAAAGAATGCTCTTTTTCTCATTCTCTAATAAAGACGAAACAGAAGAGAAAAAAAACGGTTCAACCTACAACATTTTTCGGTTTCAGTATCGGGTGTCGAAACCGATTTTGGAATGGAACATGGAATGACATGTGTGCTTGTGTAAGCCAGTATACACTTTAGTGCGGCTGTTGTTTATTGAAAGGTTCCAAAAGCCAATCGATTGAATGCAAACATAGAATCGTGCAAGAATTGGTGATAATCATCCTACGCACTATCAATACGTTCTCTCTACTAGTTTCTTCAATCGAACATCATGATTCAAATATCGTGAATAAGTTACGCATTCAACAATCATTCAACAATTCATGCACTGTGTTCGTCGGGCGCGCGTACACTACCATTTACACTCGAATACGGCTGTACTTTTTCCACAAAGCGATTGCATCGTTCCAGTTTTTGATGCATACATACATTGATTTAGCCTATTTTTCTAAGAATTATCGTACGCATGCATTCTTTTGCATTCACATTGCAACGGAAATGATTTAGTCTTCAACAAGAATGATTTACGAAAACTATCGCTTTTCTCTCTCTCTCTCTCTCTCTCTCTCTCTCTCTCTCTCTCGTTTCATACATTTTTCTGATAGATGTATGTACTAGACGTTACACAACCAACGCGGAAAACATGGCAAAACGGTGACTATGTCGGTTGTGTCTGTGTTTGCAAAATGATTTGTGCTTGAATTGAACTCGATACCTTATCCAAATAAATTTCAAGAATAATTAACACACACGCCTCAAACGACGATATATGTGACTCGTCAGAGTGTTGCTTTTATTTCATTTAACACCGTTTTGCATACGTGCTAATTTATCGACAAATAGAATAGAAAACCGATGCTATTTCGATATACACATATTGTCAATGGCGCATTGGATGTGATCCGTGAACGGTATGTTTCGAATAAACGATAAGATGATGCAGATTTGCTGAAATGAAAACTAAAACGAAACGCGCTAAAGAATACACAGTATTCAGAGTGCATTCTACGGTAGAATGTGAAAGAAAGTATAAGAATTGACGAACAAGGCGAAGAATATTTGCTCTTACATTCGCCACTTTCATTGTGTGTAGCTTATATGTGGATCTATGATAAAAAAAGAAGAAGCAAAATAGAAACGATGTGAAACCAGTCAAGTGAAGTATACTTGGCTAGATAATCGAGAATCTCAAGCATTTCATGTGCTCGAAAAAAAGAACCAAAGCAAACTGTGATCCATGCACGAACATTCACTCAAACAAACACTGAGCGAAGGAAACTCATGAAGGAAAATCGCTTCAGAGATTCAATATTTATCATTACAATTGAATTTTTTTCCCCGGTGATTCCAACTTGATTACATGTAGTTAAGGGCACTGATTTAAATTCATTAAATATTAAATTGTTGAAATGTGTTGCAATGTCGTGTTGGGTCGCCGCGAGACCAGACACACAATCTTTTTATTGCGTCGGAAATTGGATCATTTTTCGCAAAGCTCTCTCTCTCTTGCTCACTCTATCTATCTCGTCGGCCAATGTTGTAAAACAAGAACATGTCGCGTACGCATTTTAATTTAAAGTAATTTAAATCTTTCGAATAAACGACACAGAAAAACGAAACAATCTGGGGAAGGCAAGAAAGAAAGACAAACGTCATTGTCATGTATCTTGAGGCAAAGAACCAAAGAGTCGATTTCAGCAAATGCAAAGTATATTGAAACCAATGTCTATATGGTTTTGCATATTGTTTTGAGTCTTTCACTATATCTCATTTAACTCTTTCTCTCTCCCATTCAACGGTATGTGAGTGTGTGTGTGTGTATCTAATGCGAGCTCATGGCAAAACGTTCGATTGAGAGACGTTTGAGCGTGTGCATTGAGCACAAATACGAAAAAAAAACCATTTCTTATTAAGAATGAAATAAAATTCCAAATCAACGAACGAACAGCAGCACATTGAATCGGCATTCATTTAAAAACACACAACCACACATGCACGGCCCTCTCTTTCTATCTGCTATCCGGCACACAACCATATAGTCAGTGATTTTTTTTTAATTATGAATTTTCATCGATGGTTGTTGTGTGTGATGGAAAAAGATCTTGTGATCATAACTATTTCTTGATTTTGCTTGCGCGGCCGTCCACATACCATCGCGTGTATGTGGGTATATATGTGAATTGGTTTATGATTTGTGTGCGAAAGAGAGACTTGCTTATGTGTATTTGTTTAGTGGCTTTAACACACACACACACATACTCTTACACAATACGCGCACGAGAGACCGTGTTTCTTGTACATTGCTTCGTTTGTGTGTTTTGTTGTTGTGTTGTGTTTCTGTTGTTGTTGTTGATCTTTTATCGCGTTTTTCTGTTAGTGCCGCATATTACCCATTGATGTTATTGCCGAATGCGGTTTTTAGTTTTCACGTCTTATTCACTCATCGTCATCGGTTAAGGCGAACAAACTGAATATATATAAAAAAAAACAACACACACAGAGGGCCCGCAAAGCAAAAGAGAGAACAGCATTTCCTATTAACAATCTCGCTAGTCTCTATTCAGTCCCCTCTTGAATTTCATTCTGAACGGTTCGGTACATTTCTTACTTGTTGCTTGAATTAAATCTCATTATAAAATTTTGTGTCGTTTTTTTTCTGTTGTTGTTGAGTGTTTTTATGTTCGTGTTATTTTAATGTTTTCTTCGTTTAGTTTTTTTTTCGTTGCTTTCGTTTGTTGTTCATTTTGTAACATCATTTTGAATTGCAATATATGGAATCGTTCAAAGTGTTTGGTGATTTTTTAAAATTCCGAAATCACACTTTTTTTCTGTGCCACACACACACACACACACACGGGCGCGAAGGGCGTGCGCGCGCGAAAAACCATTAAGTTGATATTTATTTGCGAAAAAAAATACGAATAAAATCAATTTGCACAGGTTAAAAGCATACCAACATAAATTGAATGTTTAAAAACGAGTGAATGAAATAATAATAAAAAAAGAATAATGTGTCAATTCATCATTCCGTTCATTCGCGGTGCTTGCCAATATTATTGATGGTCTTTCGATGGGTCCATCCTCATGAATATCCATCGGGAGTGAATTTTTGTCCAAATGCCAATTAAATTTCGCTGCGTATATGTGTGAAAATGTATGCACAGTTGTTTTTTGCTGTGCTCAACGGTGATCAGACCCTATATTTGTTGATAATCGTGCAACGAAGTGAACATAATATCACACAGAGCAATAAAGAGAGAGAAAGAAAATACACCAAAATAAACACAACAATAAAAAGCGGATATTTGCTTTTGTTTCATTTGTGAATTATTAAAGAAATGGAGAAAGGGATGGAAAGAACGATGCGAAATGAGTGAATGCCAGTGTTTTACTGACGTTGTGACTACCTTTTTATGGCTGTTGATTTCTATATACATACAAATTGCTGCAGCAAAAATATGACGTTTTATTGTTTGACTTTTCTGTTGTTATCACAGCGTACAACGGCATGCGCGCGCTCTCATCGTTTTCATCTTTGCGCGCGCACACACAGATCTTCAGATCTAGTTATGCCTATGCACGAAACACAAATATTTGACAGATGAATACCAATATGCTCACATCAAACAAACAGCTTGTTTTATGATACGCTCTCTCTCTATCTTACTCCCTCTAAGTCTACCTGAGCTGCTCGGTGTGTGCGTATTAGAAAATGACAGCACGACGATGATCATCGATGATGATAATGTTGATGATAATGATTTGCACAACCGACCATCTCGACTGTATAAGCGAAAATTGTTTCTTCTTCTCTCTCTCTCTGTGTGTTTCACTCTTTTTCAACTTGTTTTCTTCTCAACATTTCAATGATATGTAAAATTCTGTCCCGTTTTCACGATACAATGCTAAACATCTAACCCAACGCATGTATATATTGGTCGTTGCTGCGCTGTTGAGCAAGTTGCTCAATTGTTTTCAAAGCTGCTTGTAACTTTCGAATACATATAGATATGTGTGTATGTGTGTGATTCATAAGTGAGTACGATCATTATACCTGTGCCATCGTAAACATAAATCTAAGTTTCCTCAACGATTATTGTGTCACACACATGAAATTCATATACACAGCGATTTTCAGTTTGTTGGCAATTGTGAACATTTTCAGCTCTTATTTTATAAATTTTTCTTCGGTGAGTTCACATTGAAGAGTGTGAAGAAAACCGTGGGGAATAAAATTAACGGAAGAAATGGAATGTATTAGAAAATAAAAGATAGTCAATGTCCAATGAGATGTAGACTCTTTTCTCCAAACATAACGAAACAAAATCGGCCGTGTAAATAGTCCATCCTTTGACCGGTCTTGTTAGACACTGGAAAATCGACCATCAAATTATCGACGTAAGGGAGATGAGAATGACTTTTTTCTTGGGTCTTGATTTTATACTGAAAATCGATACAAATAGTTGTCTGTGTTCTATTTTGAAACTTGAAAATAAGAAGATTCAAATCTAAAATAATTCGTATAAAAGGTCAACCATTTCTCTTGGTTCATCCAATTTTTTGTCAAATTCAAAATAACAAAGAAAAATAATAAAAACATACAAATTTAATTGTGCTTGACAGACATTTGTCGAAATCAAGGTTTGCTATACCAGTCCGAGAAAATCACACGTTATTTTTTGGCACTCAATTTGGAAACAGTCAACGAAATAAAAACTTAAAAACAAAAAAAAAATGTTGCGAAAATTTGGTAACAGAGATTATTTATAACGAGAGTTGTTGTGACCATCATACAAACCATGACCATTTATAGAAGTTGAAGAACAGAAATTTGCGAACGCGTTCGCACACACTCACAATGAAATATGAAAAATTGTGCGAACGAACGCGTGTCATACACACGGCCATATGCTGCCGACACACACACACACGCACATTGTCTTTGTTACTCTTTTGGATCGTGTCCACCGATGACCCTGTGCATGGTAATTCAAGACCCAAAGTAAAAACAGAGCTATGACTCACACCGAGTGTGCCCTATAGAAGAGGAACATTTCAAGTAGCTTTTTTTCTGCTTCGATTGCATTGAATTTGATTCACACGGGCGCTTTTTTTCTTGCACTCAACAAAATTTCGTTCGATTTTTTTCTGTTGTTGATTTCAATTGGCTGTTTTAATGACAAATCCAGCGGATCTTTTTTTTTAATATTCGTCTTTTCATTCGGTTGTACTTGTGCATCACTTCTTTGGAAACAGTATGTCATTGACACATTTTATGATTACAATCCGAAAAAAAAATTGAAGAGAAGAAAGAGATTACCGAATATGGTATGCTCAAGGGAAAAATTCCAAAATGCAAAATGAATTACGCGCCAAGTGAGAAAAAAAATTGTTACTCGCTTGTTCGCCAACCAAAAAGTGTAAATAATCCCTTCTGGTTTCAAACTGGTTGAAAAGTGATACATATCACGACGACAGTGAACATGAATTACGCATTTTAAAAAGAGTGTTTTATAATTTTTGTCACAATACCGATGAAATGACCAACTAAAAAAGACAGTATATTGTGCGTGTGTTACCATCGATGGAGCAGCTGCGCTCGACCATTGAAAAGAAAAGCAAAATATTCACCGCCAAATTGAAATAAATCGTCGTTGGCCAGAATAAATGCGAGAGAGATATTCACTTTCCATGAATTCAACAATGTCTAATGGTTATTTTAGTGTAACACATAACCTTGACATAACAATCATTTCAGTTTCATTGTTATTTCTCTCTTGACGAAGAAGAAACAACAAATTTACACTTTTGATGATTTGGACGGTATTTTGCGGTATATCAATCGGAACAAAGAAAAAAGTGTGAAATCGGAATAAAACTGTCGCTATTCAACAAAAGATATAGACGCCTTCGCATATAAAATGTATTGAGCGATGACAGATTTGACATATTCCACAAGATTGAATCACAATTCATACCGATCACCTTGTACGCCTCACCATTTTTTTACAACGAAAAAAAAACACAATGTTTGTGTGAGCTCCTTATGGAAAACATACGCCATTCGAAATAGAATCCAAACGGATGCAAACGAAAAGCATCGCTTTGCATATAAATGAAGTGATTGAATATCGCGATTTGAATTCATTTTGATGCAATGCAAACATATGTGTATGAGTGATAGTGAAAATGACATGGTCATGATGCCACCAGAAATTTAATGCTGATTAAAATAATCGAACGGCAAAATCTGCTGAAAAAAACAAAACAAGAAATTGAATTTCTCGTCCATAGTCCGACCACTTTGATTGATCAGTAGATCACAACAAGTTTATTCTTGTCGCTGAATTCATCTCAGCTTGTGGTTTGCTGTTGTTTTTTTCGTCTTCTGTTGTCATTTATTGCAAGTTTCCGTTGCTACTCTAGCGATTTCTATTGGTCAATTTGGCATATCGCGCATTTGATGAGAAGTTTTAAAAAACCGGATAAATAATATGGCAATTTGATAAAGAAAAAAACGGCCGCTTCAAACTGATTTGCATAATCGCTGATGGATTTCTTGCTGAAATTCAACAATTAGTTAAACCAAAAAATTGAATGATTTTTTTTCATACGCACAAACATACACAGGAATGTTCTCTCATTCTGCTGGAATTGTGTCGCCAATTTTTTTTACGATTTGTAATTATTTATTTCGCGCACAATATTATAGAAATGTTGTCAAATTAGGAAAAAAACACACATTCTATAAATTAAGATAATATCAATTGGATTTATGATGAACAACGAAGAAAAAAATAATCATAAATACTATATAAATGATTCTGATCCGTTCGAATGTTGAATAATTTCTGTGGAATTTTGAAATTCAACACTTGAAATTGAGGTAGATCATTTTATAATTTATGAAGAAAAAAAAGCCAACAACAAAACAAGGCGATCAATATAAAAAAACAGTGTGATCTATGTTGTGATGGGAAAGAAAATTAAGAAAAAAAATGAAGTAAATTCTATGGATGTACGTTGGATGAACAGGTGTGAAGAATGATTGCAAGTATGTGTGTGTGTGTGTGTGTATGCACGTGAACAGTGCAAGAACAGATCGAATTCCAATAATCAATGAAAAAATAGATAAAAAAGCATTTCTTAACGCTAACACGCAAACACCACGGCAGAAAAATAAAACAACAAAACATGAAATAACACGAAAAAATCGCCAATTATATATATAAGATGAAAAAGACAGAAAACTCGTCTTAGTGATCAAATGAAATAATCATTATGGAATATATATGCACCTATGAGTCGCGATGCGCAAACGAAACGCGAAAAAATGTGTGAACAACGAAAAAAAAAACGAGCAGCAAACAATTTTTATTAAGTTGTTATATCATAAACAATTTTTTTTTCTCTACTTTTCCTCCCCTTTTTTCAGTTTACTTACTTCGTACACTTTGTTATTGTTTGAACACACAAGTGCCATTGAATAGTTATAACTGTTGTTTTTTGTTGTTGTTGTGAAACTTGTAAATAAAAAAGACGAAGAAGAAAAGACACGCACGAAGGAAAAACAAGAAACAGAGCGACGAACAGAACGAAATATTTAAAGAATAATAATTAAATTAAAAAAAAATTTGAAATTAAAAACGAGATACAAATAGATCTATGTTTTTGGTTTGATTTTCGAAGAAAAATTCAATACAAAAGAACGACGATCACGAAAAAAACGAAAAAATTTGTGAGAAAAAAAAAGAATAGTTCAATGAGTGAGCGGCGAGTGTGCGAGTGCTGCATCCATCGACACATCCATCCGAACGCATCCGAAGCAAGAGCGAACAACAAAGCTTGAATTCGTAAACTGACGACAACAAATTGGCTTATTCTGTGTCATTCAAACTGAATTAGCCAATTTCTTTGAGGGTGATCGGTTCGCACAATGTCAACGCAATCCTATTATAAGGATCGTCTTGGTTTCGATCCACGCGAAGCTTTGTATGAAACCAGCGGTGGCAGCAATGGTGGATCGACAACGATCAAAGCCGGATCACGGCGTGTTGTTCAACAACATCATTACAGCAGCAGCACCACGCAACAACATTCGAATGGCAGCGGCGGCGGAGGCCGGGATGGCTATTACTCTAATAGCCCGGCCAAAAAGCTGAAGCATAGTGTGTACAGCAGCAGTAATACGGCCATCAGCAGTGGCAGCTATGTTAGTGGCAGTCCGGGTGCAAATATCGGCGCCAATATTGCCGCAATCAATAGCAATAGTAACAATCAAGGTGACGGTTACGAAGATGCATTGACACAATTCAAAGGTACGATGAGTATTTGGGATTATTTTGTTGAAAATTGGGACGCATCAGGTACGATTCAAACACAATTACGTTATTAAGCGTGTGTGTGTGGTTTTACCCCCTCCGAGTTTGCGCCCGAGATTTAATACTCTAATTTCTAAGTTTTTTTCGCTTCACACCCCGAATTCAAGCATGGATTTGAGTTGAGTTACTAATTTAAAATCTGCATCTTGTTTTATTCTCAAAGAATTCCAATCAATGAGCATACTTTTTTTTCTCTTCTCGAAAATGTACATTGAACCAAAACCTTATAACCTTACTGAGAAAGAGAGAAAAAAAACTTGACCTCACAACAGTTTTTTTATCGTTAGAATTCAAGTTACTTTTTTACATATACACAGCAACAAGAGAAATACAGACCAAAAGAACATGTTCTTCTACAACAATACATTTTAGTCATTTGTTAGACGTCAAAAGAACATGATGATGACCGAAAACGAAAAAAAAGAACAGAGTTATCGACAATCATTCGAGACAATATCCATGGCAGCATAAGCATAAAATAATTACGTTGCTGGTAGTACCAACCGAACAAGAACCATACTAATAATAACTACGATTATAATGATGAGTCGCATTCAATCCATTTGGCCACATTTCGCAATCATCCATATACATGAGCCCACACCACGGTGGTATGTGTTATATCGATCATTGACTGAATACCATTCAGCCACACCAATTTGGTTCACTGTTCTTCGATCATTTCTGCAAGACAGCTGAATCAAATCGACAACATTTATCAGCTTAAAACGACTTCAATGACCTGTCTGTTTGATAAACAACAACAAAAAACAAGTAAATTCATTTAATGAATATTCATCAGCTAAAGCGGCTTAATGGAACCGATTTTATTTCCTATTTTTTCATACAAGTCCACATGCAGTCACTTTGATTTTTTTTTTGTATTGAAAAAGAGCCAAAAGGTCGAAGGTTGTTCGCGTAAGCCTGATTTTATGTCAAACATATTTCAAGCGATTCGTTTCCCGAAAAATGCTGCATTTTTTTACTGTAAAGTGATAAAAATAATGACGAAAGCAATGATGTCATGACGATAAACTTGAATTTGGCGGTGTAAAAGTCCAACATCGATAAATCATTCAAGTTGTTTGCAGTGGCGGATCTAGTTCATCGACTAGCGCTACGTTTTTCTCTTTCTTAATTAATTCGATCGCTTTGAAGAGGAAAAAAACCGGAAGATGATTGCGTTTCAAATGTACATAAATGAATAAATTTCATGGAAATCGAATGAAAAAAAAAAAACACTCAATTGCAATCGAGTGGTATTCCTCTCTTAATTTCCTCTAGCAAATTTTTCAATAATTAAATCTATCAGCCGGAGTTCGGCATACGACCACAAAGTTTCATTTTCTAAATATTACTTTGAAAGTCTTCTGCTTAAAAAACGAATAAAAATTCGTACGTCTTTCATCGTAGTTATCATTGATCGGAGTCGTTGGATTTTTTTCTCTTATTCTTCGGCTTCTTCTTGTTTGGTTCAACTAATATTTTTTTTTCGTTATCATTATTATTAATGGTAATTTCTTTTTCGCGATGGTTGTTTTTTGCTCTCGTTTTTGGTTGTTGGTTATGCAAACATAGTTTTTCCGCTATCGAACATCAAAGATTGCGAAGATTACGGCGATAATGGTGATTTTCTTTTCCGCATCTGTATCGAATGGCGCAGAAAAAAAAATGAAACAGAAATAACCCATCAACTACATTCCCGTCTCGAACATCCATATTGCAATTTGTGTGAAAGTACATCGATTAATAAGACTCATATAATGTCTTAAATGATTATATTGTGGGCTGCGGTCGGTTATATAGCTTTTTGCTATAAATACTTGCTCAACATTGAACGTTTTATGATGAATTATTATCGATTCAACAAAGTTGAAATTAAAACAAAGTGTTATTTGATATTTTGGACGGTTTTTTTCTTCTTTGTGTGTGTGCTAAAACTAACTGCAACTTGAATTGTATAAATCTAAACGTGTTTTATACCAAACAAATGCATATTTGATTTCTTTTAATCGGAGACTGTTGCTCTGAGGAGGAGGAGGAGAGCAGTGAGGAGGGCCATCCTCTTCAATCGAGGAGGAAAATATTTTCAGGCGAAAATTTTTACCCTCTTCTTCCTCTTCCTCATTTTCCTCCTCAGACGAACAGTCCCTTGTTTTTCGGTTTATCCCAGCGAAATGATTTGTTTTGTGTTTTTTTCTAATTTATAAATTCAGATGTGTAAATGCGTTTAACCTATCATTTAGATAAGGTCATTGTCTTCTCTTAGTATGTCGTATAAAAAAAACTACGTTCACAAAAATTACAGTATATGACAACAACAAAAAAAGAAGTTCTCTCATTTCACTATTCAAACACGAAAATTACATAAAAAGAAAAATCTAATCGCTGTGTTACCTTAATGGGATTATTTCAAAGTCAGAAAAAAAACCTATCTTCCGATTGCGACCGAAATATTCATTGGTAGAGTAGAAACCAGTTCGAGATGAACTCATCTATATCTTGATTATTATATTGTCATGGTCGATGGAAGGCGTGATTAATGATGCACTCATAGTCACAAACTTCGGACAAATTCCATACGCAGCAACACCAACATTTGGGTTGGCCAATATTCTTACTTCTTTCTTGTGGCTTGATGCCACTTCAATCAACCACGAATCAAGAATGAATCGAGATGTATTCCAAGAGGGAAAGAGAGAAATGAATGCATTTTCATGGTAGTCATCGCTGATTCGAATGATAAGTGAAATATATGTTTCTTTTATTATTCTCTCTCTCTCCCTTCCTCTCAGTGAAAATTAATTGTTTTGATTAATTGGACAAAAAAAACTAAGAAGTAGTAATATTTCCACTGAAATTAATATGTGCCGTAGCTTTCTTTCCACGGATTATGTATTGCGTTGGTATTGATCGTTGCTGTGCCACTGATCTCACCCGAAGCATAATCTAATCTCGCATAGAAAATGAATAATTAATACCCTAAAGACATGGCATTAAAGTCAAAATAATAAATGAAAAAGTTCAAGACACGCATCTGATATGTATATGAACGAAACAAAGAAAAAAAAAACATATACAAAAATTATGTACCAATAATTGTAGTGTGATTCTCTTGTGTCCAACAAAAAAACATGGACAAAATCAAAGAACATTCCAGCGAACCGAAAATAAAAATCAAATGTTTAATGTTATATCATTTTAACCGTTTCTTTTTCTCTCTCCTTTTTTTTTTTTTTTTTAAAAAATCATCTTTGGTTTGGTTGACCATTTCATCGTTGGCGGCATCTTTTAAACCGGCCATCACACATATGGTGTGTTTTGCAGACGAACGAGATGCAATTCAGAAGAAAACATTCACAAAATGGGTCAACAAACATTTAAAAAAGGTAACATCTTTTTTCATCTTTTTTTTTATTTCTTAAGATTTGCTCACATTATATACTCGATAAAATGTTAAATTTAAACGTGAAGGATAACGTGCAAATAACGAAAAGTGCATGTTGACCTGTCGAACCAAAATAACTGCAATCGATTTTTTTCTCTTCTTTAGATAATATAAGCGGCGCTTTTCGCTGCTGTAAAATATTGTGAAAAATTAACGTCGTTTTGTTTTGCTTGCAATTTGATTTTGTTGTGTATTCAATGTTTTCTATTGTTGATCATCTTTCATTGATGAAAATTGCCTTGTATTTCCAATTTTGTTCATCGTTTTGTGCAATTCTCTCTTTGATTTAACTTTGTTGCAATTGTCTTTTAGGTGTAAACCGTGTATAATTTTCGAATTAGTTGTTGTTTTTCTTTAATTTCATGCATTACACTTAATTAGCAAGAATAATGAATATTAATTTATCAATTTAAAGATGTGTGTCATACGCTTGAGTTTTGAGGTTTCTGAATATTTTCTACCCATTTTACAAATGTAAAATGAATTTTCCATGTGATAAACGTGTAAGCACCGCATTCGATGGAATTTTCGACGCTTAGAAGTTGTAAATAATTATTTATTATGGTAAAACACCCACAAAAATTCAACATATGCAATCAAAAATGCGATAGTACGTCATTAGTTTATCAGTCACTTAAATATTTTTTTTTCCATTTTTGACGTTGACGCGGAAATATTCCGCTTTTGACAAACAAATTTATTTTTATATCGAAGAAAACAGAAGAGAGAATGATGAAAATCGCTCAATTTGACAGCATTGATTTGATGTTCAAGCTGTAAACACAATCGTAGTGTAAAACTAAGCCAGGGATTTTGATAAATTACATCGACATTTTCACTAACCGAGTCATTTATCCGTTTGTGTTTGTAAAGTGGCACATACGATGACTCTTCATTGCGCCTAACGTCTGAATAATAACAGCGTGTCTAATCATTTAGATAAATTTAATTTACTTTTTGGATTAGTTCATTCAACAAAAATTGAGCGGAGAAAGAGTGAAACGTTCTGGTGTGTTGCACATGAACAAAACAAAAAGATTGACCTGATTTTAATCAGATAAAAGTGATTAGAAATTTTGTTTGACGGTGGCAAATGTAAACAACGACAAGAAAAATAACACATGTTATATCACTTGTCGCAAACGTCCAAACAACAATTCCGACAAATTACAAGTGTTCGCTATTTGATATTTATTGTTATCGGGAGTGTGTGTGTGTGTTCATCACGGAACTTTCAAGTCATACACATGATCTTTTCTCGAATCAACTGTGATCCAATTAAAATTCTTGTTTTTTTTTTCGTTTTTCTCTCTTCGATTCCATTGCAATATTAATCGTTACAAAAATTTATACACATAAATCGATCGATTTGATCGTTTCGAACACAATAAAATGTGAACAAGCATATTTATAGATGGGTGAACCCACAACATTTTCACAAATGTCGAATGACATTTGACAATGATAAATTAATAAAATTAAAATCGATTGAATGTCGATGTGATGACGGAACATAAAGTGTGCGCGCGCAATTCACTAAAAATATATACTATAAATTGACAATTTCATTATACGATGTCACGACACAGTTACAAAGATTTTTAATAATTTGTTAATGTTTTCTAGTTGGTTTTTTTGTGTGTGTGTGTTGCTTTTCGCGTAATTGACATTCGATGTAAAAAAAAATCGTCATTTGTACGTGATTCAATGTCTATCAATATCCGCCTTTATTTTGATACTTTGTGAAAGACCGACAAGCAATTGATGCAGAATTGAATACTGGCTGGAAAGTGTGCCTTAGATATAAATTACTTTTTATTTCATTTGTAATTACATTTTTTTTTCTTTTGAAAAAAGGAAGAATGTGAACATAAAATGATAATGATGGGCCACATTCTATATGCTAACGAATGAATTGTGCAATTAGTAAAAACGCAGACGCAGAGCTTTCTTCAAGATGAGAGAGGAACAAAAAAAGGAATCCGGTTCTGACTCATGAATGATTATAAATCATTTGTGCGATGCAAAGTGAAAATACATCTGTATAGTTTGATTGGTTTCCAATTAATCTGAGCTGGGGATTATTTCAATAAATCCAAAGTACAATTCAATAAAAATGAAACATTTCCGATAATTACATGGGAATAAATGAAATGCCAATTAAGTGTTTCAATCAGAAGAAATGCGATAAATTGTAAAGAGAGACTTGATGGAAATGGAAACCACATTTTTATTGTTGATTCTCTCTGTGCCCGCCGTTTCTGCATCCATTCCGTAAATATAATTGACAATCTTAATTGCTCAATAATAATAATTTGCTAGGTTTCTAAGATTCATTGCTTTTTCAAATGGTGTTTTCCCGCACCTTTTAATTCGCCATAAAATATATAAAAAGAAAAAAAATCATCGTTCTTAAATCACGTACTCATAAGCATTTCGAACATTACACAGCCGCCTTGCCCTCTACAGTCGCATTGGATATTCTGGCGCACACTCTTCTTTTTAGTGTGTCCGCACACTCACCCGAATGCATCGTGTACTATCGCAATTATGGCCACTCACATTAACTAAAGCGGCAACTGTAATTGGAATCCACTTGGAAAATGATAAAGTGCAAAGTCTTGGCACGGATGCACACATACGCATGCACGTTGCATTTTGTTCACAAATATGTTTGTTTAAACGATTTGGTGCTGTTTTTTTTATGCTCGTCTCGATGTTATTATTATGTTAAGTGTTGTGACTAAAAATAACACACATGCGACCATGTAGACACATGAACAAAATGATGCTTATAAATAGCGACCGGCAGAGATTAATCATGAAAACACCGAAGTTCAATATACTGATGATTTTTTTTCTTTTCGGTTTGTTTGCGATTCATTGCAGCAGACGCAATTTAAATTGCACTTGTGAACGCATTCAGTTAAATTCGACGAAAAATGCGACAATGAACGGTGAAAATAACAGAAAACCTAACAAAGGACGCACATTTTTTATTTCTTGCAAAACAATACGAATCGAGTTTTCTTTCAATTTTCGAATGCGTCAATTTTCATTCGCCATTGAGTGTGATGACCGATTTTCTAAATCGGTCTTTAAAGTAAATGAAATTCTAGAAAATGCAAAACAAAGGAAGGAACACTTAAAACGAACGAATTATTCATTGAAGTTTTCAATATCAAATGTGCGATTATGATTCGAAATCTGAATTCAGTTTGTAGCTCATGCCATTGTAAACGTAGAACGAATTCCTCGTTTCACCGTCGGCTGGTATTTTTTTTTTTTTTCAACACGATTACCGTTTTCACATTTATTTCGAACAATATAAAATGCGATGCGGTGAAATGCAGTGGAAGTTACACATTTAATACTGAATTCGTGCACATTATTTGTTCAGTTTCCGAAATGGAATTTCTTTTAATTTTCCTTTTCCATTTGATCAATGTGTTTAATTCTGTTGAGCTTGTTCAGTGATTACCAACCGATTTGTAATCAGTTAAATGCGTTAAGGAGTCGATTTGAGGCATGCTTTTTGTTGAAAAACCGTTTATTCCCTCATTCTCTGTCTCGTTCATTCTGTTTTGCTATTGCTTTCACTTTTCAACATGTCCAGCAATCGTGAATAGACTCGAAAATAATTAATAGCACCCAGATTTTTATTGTATTGCATGTTGTTCCATTCCAATTTGAGTAGTTTGCACTTTGCAGTCGTTTATTTTTTTTTCCACAAAACTCACACCCAAATGAAAACTATGTTGTAATTTTGGTGTTATCTTTTGAATTTGATCTGTAACAGCAGTTAGTATTTAGTTTGATTGGCGATAAAACGATGGAAAAAAATCGAGTTAAGTACTGATGTTTTAAGCAAAACAACGTTTAAATGTCGTTAGTTTTGCTTTAAAACACGCTATCAATTCGCGCTTGTCGAAATAATGAAAGTGAAAAGATATTTGATGGAATGTGGCCTTCATTTGAACCATATTATAACGCCATTTCTCACATGCAACGAAAGCACTAGGTGATGCACCAGCGAAAGTGTGAAAAAAATAGCCATCTGGAGAAAAATATGCATAACTCAATTGGCAAAATCAAATGCATATTACGTCTCGTCAATCGAACAAATTGTATTTGATCGCAATCGTATGAAGTCTAGGAACAAGCAGAAAAAAAAATTACCGATAAAATTAAATTAAGTGTATTTGCATGTTTAATGCTTTCGTGTAATTCCTTTTATTTCAAGCAAACTCTTCGCTTGCTCATTGTGTCGTATGTGTGTATTCAGAAACCGTGCAATTGAGGCCCGTTGGTTCTTTTAATCAAACGGCATTCGTGGCTCGAAATTGCTTATTACAAACAATTTACCAGTCGATCGATTTTGAAATGGCTCGATATCTACGGTGAATGAAAAATAAATCTGTACAAACGTATTGTTTACGCAGCTTTTACATATGTGTCTTTTGTGTACATGCCTACTGGCTACTGTAATTTAGAATAGTGTAAACGCGATTCATCGGTCCGCAATTTGTGTATTCGTATCGAATGCAAAAGAGAGCGGCTAAACATTTATGCCAATTTTTCAGTGATTGGAAAATGCATTTCTTGAAAATTCTCGATATTTTTGAAGGCAAATTCCATACTAAGTGCATGTTGCCTATTTTTATCTTGGTTCGGTTCGTGTATGCAAACCGTTTTGTTTTTTTTTTTATTTCGTCAAACACACTTTTTGCAAAAAGAAATTCGAAGAAAGAATAACAATAACAACAAACGACAACACTTGTAACATATTTTCCATCGTTGGACGCCCGAAGACAACAACAACAACATATTTTCATTAATTATAATCAATGTAGATGCCACCCACATGGTGTGGCTAATGGCAGCGGCATCATCATTGATCCTATTTGGTTTTTCGACATGAACGTCACATCCCGTGAACGGATTTAAGGATTTATTATTAAAAGATATCGACATTTTCGAAATATTTATATTGCATGTGTCGCTTTTTTGCTCCCTTTTTCATTTGTATAAGTGTAGTGCGCTTCTTGTTCGTTTCTGCATAAATTTGTTTGTTTGTTTGTTTGGTGAATAAAGCTGTGGCAAAATTTCAATGATTTACACTACTTAAAGGCATGCAATTAAGGTAAACGTTTTATGGATTGATACAAATTCAGTATTCACGTTGATCGTCTAAGATCGGCTCTTAGAGTGTGCTGCTGCTGCTGTTCTACCATAAAATTAGTTTGTAATTTATCATAGGAAAACGTGTTTCGACTTCGTTATGTCCATTTGGCAAATTTGCGCAGCACCATATCAATTTAATTACACTTTATTATCGATTTCATACACAGCATAGTAACTCGCAACTAACCAATTCTTGATCGTTTTTTTTTTCTCTTCTTTTTATCGTTGCTCTCTATTTTTTTTGAATTTGGCTCGTTGTCGCGTGGATCATGGAACACATGACTCGCTCACGTGTGTGGTTTGCAAAATTTAACCGTTTTCTTGTTCGTGTCACAATGTTATACTTACACCACTGCAAACCTCTCTCGATTATGCATTTTTTCGAACATGTTTTAATCTCAATTAATAGCATTGGAGATATGTTAAGGTATGAATTAAAATTCAGTTAAATGTTTTTGTTTGATCGATTTTTTTTTTTAATTTGGCAATTTAACTTTGTGCTTTCTTATCAAAAACTAAACTAGTAACAAATTCCGAATTCCGAATTGATTTGTTGAATTGAAATTTCGTTGGTGCTAAATGATTTCCGTTATTTCAGACATATACGCACATTCATGTTTGTGTTGTCATCAATGGAACCTCCTGTTGTTCTCCATCCGTAAGTCCCATCCGATTCGTTTGAATCTTGTGTTCTTTGTGTGATTTTTTTTTTGGTTTTTGTCGTTCTTTTTCGTTTTTATCGTTAATTTTGTGATTTTTCAACTAAACACTTGCAATCTTGTGACTAAGTTAGCAAAAGTTGAAAATGTTCTTATTGCAGAGTTTGTAGGTGTGATTATTATATGTATTTTTTTAACAATTTGAGTTAAGTTTCACATTTTGTTCGATGTTGCAATGAATTAATTTGGGGCCTTTTTTTCACTGTTTTGTTCTTCAAAAGAAACATTTTGAATCAGATTTGAATTTGTTTAAAAAAATCGTTGTTTTTGTTGGCACATTTTGAGTTTTTTTTTGTTCGGTTTGATCTTTTGCACAATAAATTTTGTGTCGAAGATGTTTTTTTTCGCACTATTCACGTGTGCTTTATTTCACCATTATTTTATGTTGGTGTGACTAAAATTCTTCACAATTTAAATGACTTTATCTTATTGAAATTGTATGTTATTTGCTTTTCGGCAGGCGTCGAGACGTGTCGATGATCTTTTCGAGGATTTGCGCGATGGACACAATCTGCTATCCCTCCTGGAAGTTCTTTCTGGCGAACATCTTGTAAGTAAACAAATGCGGTTTTTGTGTATCTTTCGTTCCTTCATTGAATATTAAACTCTTTCTTTTTCGGTTTCAGCCACGAGAAAAAGGCAAGATGCGTTTTCACATGCTGCAAAATGCTCAGATGGCGCTTGATTTCCTGCGATACAAGAAAATCAAATTGGTCAACATTCGGGCCGAAGACATCGTTGATGGCAATCCAAAATTAACGCTAGGTCTTATATGGACAATTATTCTACATTTCCAAGTAAGTGATTAATTCATTTCATTATTCGTAATTCGGTAATTTATGCTTACCGATTCATCAACATCGAGATTAACATCGAGCAATGAAATAATCTCATATTATGAATACTGGTCCGAAAAAAAATTCGTTTTGTTTTGGCGATTTAAAGACAAAGTAAACCAAACAAAAGCAATTTATTATAAATGCGTTCGGTTATTATTTTTTTTTTGTATTAGTTAATAAATTATCGGATCCAAGGTGAAATCGTCGACGAACACCATCGCGTATGGTATTTTTCTTTTGTATTCAAATTCATTTTTATGCAAATATTTATTGACGGCATTATTGTCTACGGTGCATTATTCGGATGACACATCATCGAACACAACAATCACTGTGTAAACACATTTGCGTCGCGAAACTGCTACCAAAAAAAATAGACGTGAACATAGAAAAGAGATAGCGCAAAAATGAGAAGCAACTTCTGTATGCAAATTCCATTATTTATGAGGTGATATTTTTGGATCTGAAAAGCCGAAAAATCTTAGCAATCTGTTTTTTTTTGTGGAGCATTGTGTCTCGATATTAATCCCCAAAGAATTAACGATAATCGTCACATACACCAAATTTTTTATACAAACAATACACCTCGTGCACATTGTTTATCATTTTAACCTGATATTACGTCTTGAAATTGAAAGTTTGGCAGCTGAATACTGGAAACAGAACACATTTTTTTAATGGCTTTGTAAAGTTCATTTCAAATGAAGTCACAGAATACATTTAAATTGCACTCGATTTTTCTACGAAATTGACAGTAAAGATTTATTAGAAATGCCAACATCATCAAAGAATGCAAAAATTCTGATTTTATCAAAAGGTCAGTATGCCGATGATAAGAAAACACTGTTCACATGAAAAAAAGATGTCAGATGTCATTCATTATTCATAGCAGATAATTCGAATCATTTGATGTGGGTTTATCTCAAATCTCACATGACCGAATCGATTTGGCCGATAAACACTGTTTTGTAACTAAATCTTGACTGATTGACAGCAAAAATCATCGAATATGACAGATTGTGATTGGTCTTAATCTCGGCTATAAAATAATTTGCTTCGGTTGAGTGGATTTTCCGTTTTCTTCGGCACAAAAAACATACAGACAAGTTCATCATCGGACGATTCCGAACGTTTGCATTTCATATTGATTCGATTAAATGTACAAAAAGTGAAGAAAATTTTCAAATTAGGACACGCATGTACAGAAGAATTACATTCGCAATTTGTAATTTATGAATTATTAATTCAATTAACTACTTTATTTTCAAGCTTAACCACAAATGATGAATGCTCGACTAAAACCACAAAACAAAAACACAAACAAACAGAAGTTAATATTGAATTGAGCATATGAAACAAAGTTGGCCGCTAATGCGATTTGCTAGGCGATTAGTTACAATATTATGGCGCTTGCACTCCACAATTGCAATGTTGTCAATAAATTGATGAAAAAATATGATGCCATTAAAAACAGAACGATTGCTTGTTATTTTGCTTGTTTGTTCAGTTTTTTTTAAAATCAATTATGAAAAATATTGCACCAAAAATAACTGGAATGCAAAATAATCTCCAGATAATAATTAGAAGAAAAAAATGCTTTTGTGGCTTTAACATTGATTTATTTCAAGAACAGCGACTTTTGGGCACCGCAAAATATTTTCTGCAATGACTTCATCCCACGTCAAATCAGAGCACATGCATAAATCACTTACAATTTTCTCTCTCTCCAAAGGTCTGCACATTTGTCATCAAATTAGACCAGTCGATTCATTTGAATTTCAAATATTTTAATCGATCATTTTCCAATGATAAATTTATATTTAAACGCTGATTTTCAAATCAAATCATGCGGTGGTCGATATTCGTAGGAAATAAAAAAAGTCGATTCTTAGGCAACATTTCGTTCTAATTTTGAAAGCGACATGGCCAGTGGCAATAAAATGGTGAATTCCAACTTTTTAAACGATAACATGCAATTAAAATGATTGTGATGCGTTTTATAGCCTATTGAATTTGAATAACAAAACAAGCTGATTGCGAATAATTTGTGTTCAATATCAACATTGATTCTTATGGCAATTCACAAACATTGAAAATAAAAACGAATTGAATAATAATTGCTGAATAATCTCAATTTGTGTGCTTATGTATCGGAAGCGCCCACACGAATTCGTTGTCTTTTTTTATATATATATTCACATTTACTAAAAGGATTTTATGAATGAATTGTGCACGATGAATGAACAGCATCAACGACAGCTGGTGCGCTGATTTGCTGACTTAAATATAGTTTATGTTTGTGTTTTTTTGTCTCTGTCTTCATGTTAGAGAACATGTATCGACAAAACAAATGCAAAAACTGGTTAATCGAAGGTTAACACAATAATAACAATAAAACCGTCAAGTAGAAGCATACAAACACACATTTAATATAAAAAAAGCCACTTTCGTAACATTTGCGGTTAATAGAAAAGCAATAAAATGATTTGATGCCCTGATGAATCCGGCGATGATGAAAATTGTTTGAATTACGCACCATAAAAATTCACATTTATTTTCATTTGGGTGTGTGGACCCTTTCGAGGGTCGTTGCGTGGCATTCTTTCTTCTTCTCACAATAGGTTGTATTTGCATCAGTTTAAAAATTAAAATGATGTGTTAATCAACACACGTCATTGATTGGAATGTGAATTGTACCCACTTAAAAATGACCGAAAGAAATAACAATATAAACACAATTCAAAAATCTGAAAAACAGCAATTACCATCATAAAGAACGGCGATGAATTTGTTGAAGAGGTGTCTAGACGACAAAAGAGTATCTCTGTCATTTAAAGAAACGAAGCAAAATCATAGCGTGATTGACATTACCGAATCGAATCGCAGCCACCAAAATAGGTGATTTTCGGAATTTAACATCAACAGTAGAAGAAACCCCACGCACTACCGATTAGATAAAGAAAAACATACACATCAACTTATTGGGAAGTCTTTTCTGTCTTTTCTTCAATCAAAATACCTTTTCAAAGATCTTTTTCAAAGTCCATTTGATTTTTCACCTTTCCTATAGTCTTACACGCTCGCATTACCTGAGTGGAATTATATTTAAAAAAACTTAAAAGTTGACCATATTTTTGTCTCTCTTGAAAAAGTGTGAATGAAGTTCATTTGTGGAGAGAGTAAATATGTGAAATTGAATCGCCTCTTGAAGACTGTATCGATTGCAGTGCAAATAATGACCAAAGACTAATAAAGCTTCAAAACAAAGAAGAAGTCGAAGAGTGCCTCTCGAGCTCTAAATCTCTTTTTTTTAACGATGCTGTCTTTGTCTGATCTCTTTTTTTTTCAATGGTGACGCTAAAAATATACACAAAATGTGTGGACAATATATTTTATCTCTACTGTTAAACTCCGTATATGATACCGATGATTGTGCTTCTCAATTACGGTCAACATCGGGTGTGGTTTCTTTTCGCTTATTCCAAACGAACGATGGTATTTTGTCATTTTTAGCCTGTTTAATATCAATTTCCCACGCAAAATCTCAAAGTTTCTATTTTAAATTACATTATTTTAGTGGTTCTCTCACACGCAAGAAATCGAAATTCGTTCGAAACGTTGGAACGGTTAAAAAGCACTCTTTTCGTAAACTGAGTTTCGCAACACCGTCGATAGATGTCGTTACGATGCCGTAACGGTTATTGAACGGTTCGTATAGAGCATTCAATCGTTGCTACGAATGAAACTGACGAAATAAACTAATTCCATTAAGTGATTTTGCGGACTAAGTAAATTGCTGGATATTGATCGCTCGAAATGTCCTTGCCGACAAAAGAAAAAAATAATAAAAAATGTAAAAAAGCACATTTTAAATTTAAATCTCAATTCAAATGCAGATAATTTTCATTCACTGTTTAGCAAGCTTAATTTACATTTTAGCAAATATAATTAGTCGAAAAATAATATCGCTATTAAAGAAATTAATGACGTTTGACGTCTTGTTCAACACACATTTGGCGCAAATATTTTCTCAAGAATTTGTTTTTCATCATTTTTGACCTAAACTTTAGATCATTTTCATAAAAAATTCGTAATAAACAAACAGAATAACATAAAATTATCTTCTTAAGCGAATGGCAGTGTTTCAGGGTCACGATAATCGACGTAGCGTTGCCTATAAACACACTTATGTACTACAATTGCCACCATGAATGTTCGATGTTTTTTTTTTATTGTTGATGTCGTTGTCGGCATCATTGTTGTTGTGGTCGTTTTTGACCCACGCAATTCAATTAGCATTATGCAAAATTCGTTCAATGTATGCGCATCTAATTGCGTGTCGAGACCAAAAAAAAATGCTTTCATTGTTATTCAACACTTATTTAATGATCACACTGTATGTGCCGTAGTATTCGACATCTGACGGAAGCCAAGTGTGAAATTTGTTATTTGTTTGTTCAAAATCAAAGCTCCGAGTGCAATATCGAATGACAACGTTGACTAGTTATGGGATTGAATCACCGGTCAAACTGTGTTTTATGCTGTTCCAATCATTAGGATTGTTTTTTATGTGTTGACTTGATTTAGTGTCCAAAAAGAATGGCCAAAATGGTCGAGCATCGTAAAAAATGAAAATATTTAGTCCACCAACACAGTAGTCTTTTCACCTTAAGCTCCAACATTCCGAACAACAAATGGTTACATGCTTTTGACTTCCCCCATTCCACCACACACACTCACGCTCTTTTGCCAATCGTCGAGGTTCGACATCATAACGCAATCTCAAACGACTTGATGACGTTATTGAATCGATCCACCTACGCACCATACACCTTGCGCTAATCGAAACAACAGCAGCACCAGCTCATGTAATTATACATAAGGTTAACCCTTTATAGCTTCACAACGCCAACTACGATATGAATAAAAACAACAACATCAGGAACAAATAGCATAAACAAAAAAAACATGTGGCTATAAATCAATTAAATGAAATTCAATCCAATTATTGTCACTTGATAAATAATACAACAGTTGAATTAATTAAAGTAAAGAAAAAAATTGTATATTTGGAAGTTTTCACTTTCATTTTGAACGACGAGTGTTAATAAAATGAATTCACTCAATGCCATTCAGTTCGGCCACCGAATGAAGATCATTTTTTTTTAAATTATTATTTAAACATTTGCTCAACTAGAATATCACAAACAAAGCCATTTTTCGAAAACACCTATAAATTAAATTAAAACTATTACAATTTTTTTCTTCTTCTGATTATTATTATTTTCTTTTCGCTTCGCATCTTTGCGCTGTGTTTTTTTTCTTGTCTCCTCTTCTCGATAGAATAGAAGAAATAATAATTTCAATTCGCTAATAATGACTAAATTTGCACGTAAATTGAATTGAAATGAATGTTTGTTATAAAAACAAAGTAGAAATAAAAATATTTGTGTAGGTTCAAAAAATCAACATGCCTATTTCTTTTATCGTTTCTTAATGTTAAATTGTCGTTTTATTATTGGGAACTCGTTTCGTTCGACAAAAATGGCAGAGAGCAAAGCTAGCTGTAGCAGAACGCAGAAATGAAGAGACAACTAGATATAAAATGCACAACCATAGGCTTCGTTGAATGTTTATTTACTCGTTTTTTTTTTAATATGAAAATTGAATTGAATTGTTTCGTTCAGATAATAATTACAATATTTATGTTAAGTGTTATGAGAGCGAAAAAAGATCGAATAGAAAAAGAGACGAAACCCCCGGTGCGGTGATTATTGGATGAAAATAGTAAAATGGCATTTTCAGCCACCGCACACCGGACTGTTTTGTTGTCAATAATAAAAAAAAAATTGGAAAAATATCCAAAATCTGAAGAGAAAAAAATAAAGGATGATGTAAACTGAATGCGCATATTACAGAAACGCCGATATATGCGGAGAGGCATTGCGAAGGTGTATCAGCACCTCGGTGTCTGTCACCCACTCGTATCGCTTCTCTATGTCTTTTTCGTATCACCTTTAACGATCGATCAAAATAATAGCATTGAAAATGCCTCGGGCTCATCGGAATTTAAGAAAACGTTTCACTCATTTGCCACATATGGAACGGTGTTTGTGTGCTACTCCAGCTGGCTGGACCGGTACGATGATGTAACTCAATATGTATGGATGATATTTTCGTTCGTGCAGATTTCGATTTTAAATCTGATCTAATTCTTCGAAGTCGACTACCAAAAACGTACCAGAAGGTCATCATTTCCACCTTACTCCGTTAATCATGATTACATGAAAAATAAAAATTCGGATTTGGTCAACGATTTCTTTGAAAAAAACAAACAAACAAACAATTGAAAAGTATTTCTTCCAAATGAACATCCGTTACTTTCATGGCAAATACACGATAAACGACGTTTAATTGATGTTTTCATTTGTGTATTCTAAATGAAACATCCGACAAAATGAACGTATTTGATGTGCAAACATCGAATGTGTGCGTCACAGGTGCATAGCGCACACAAAACTCATTGGAGCATATCGTCGAATCCTAATACAAACGTGCGCATTGAGACAATTTCACAACGTTGCTCAACAAGATCGCACAGCACACGAACAAGAATCAAAAATTTTGAAACAAAAAAAATAATGAAAGAAAACAAAAAAAGGAAAACCAACACCAAAATAAATAAATAGTAAGAATCATAAAAAAATGCATGGATCACTTGTCGGAAGGTTGATATGACAACGCGTGATATGCATATGATAGTATGAGTGTTGTGGAAGTTTACATTCTGGAATTTTTGGTTTTTTGGAGCGTAAATTGACACAATAATTTAAATAAAAAACAGTTTTTTAAAAGAGTTTTACACCTTTTTGTCAATTTTAATGAGTATATCTTATCTTTCATACATATAAAAATTGACAAAAGAAATTGTCGCAATCACTTGTCGTGCTATACACTGTCTCTTCCATAATTTGTTATTGTAATTTATTATCTATTTCTCCATTCTCTTCTTCCCGCTGAGACGGTGTTTTTCGTTTCTATGATGTTTTCTGTTTTTTGCATTTAGTTGTACTTGACTCTGCGACTGAAGATGATAGCTTGTGCTATCGAAACAATTGTATCGCTTTAAGATATACTCATTAAAATTGACAAAAAGGTGTAAAACTCTTTTAAAAAACTGTTTTTTATTTAAATTAAAGTTTACATTCTATTTAGTGACAGAGAGTTATAGATATGTACGGATATTTGTAAATGCATTGTTTATTCAAAGCAAGCCAGAGCGAGAGTGAACAACACAATACACGTTTACCATTCGTAGAATATATCATCCGTCACGGTTGTTTGAATACAAAGCACAACAACAAGAACAATCGTTGTCAAAAAAACTAACAACAACCGGCCCCAAAAAAAGAGATACTGTATGTCGTTTTTCGGTCTCTCTGGGTGACGGAAGACAAAGACGGAACATTGAATTATAATTCCAAATGCATAATCTGTTTACCGGCCGATTTCATTCATCGTCCCCGTCTATATTGTGTCAGTTGCAATATGCATGCACCTTGGCCGCTGCATGATGACGCCTCAGTACGTTATGCATTCATGATCACTCAGTAGTGGCAGCAAGCACTATGTGTCTTTGTTTTTCATTCGATTTTTATATAAAAGATGGATGGTGAATTCCTCTAAATGCCGCAACGGCAACTGAAGCTCAATTATCCATGCATGGGGTTAACTAACAGTTAAATTATTGTAAACTGTAGTTCGTTAGCATCTTAAAAAACGTTCATATTGTTTGATTATTTTCAAGAACTGTCCGTACATCGACAGTATTATCGCCAACACCCACAACCCAACAACAATCAACATTGTATGATATTCCAAATGAACAGACAATTGCCGTCACTTCAACAAATGGTGAATCAATCGCAGATATTCTTGTCGGCATTTTAAGCGATAATTTATTAGATAATGTATGAATGATAATAATAATAGAGAATAGTAAATAGTTTTGTGTTGCGAACGCGTTCGAGACATTTTGTTGAGTGTATTTTCCAAAGTGAGCGCGCGTGGTTCACTCATTACGGCAAATCGTATTAAATTACGAAAATTGCTATTTTTGTAAATTGTTGAAAATTCAATGACATGATATTATCTGAAAACCGCAAATAAAAGGCAATTTTTTTCTGCTATTCTGTACACAGAGACGACCTGAAATATGTTATTAGTCACCGATGTATTCAAACATATTGCGCTCGGTTAGAAACGATAGATCTGAACATGGAACACTGAACAAAATGATACATGCACAAGTGAACTACTAAAACAGTCATACGCGATTTTTTTTTTTGCAATTTAAAATTAATTTTTTTTTCGTTGTCTTCGTTTTTCTTTTGAATCAAAAAAAAAAAAAAAACACACACAACAAGAATGTATTATTTTGATGTATAACAATTGAAGTGAAGCACATTATATTAAGTAGCAAAAAAGTGGGTACTAGAGAAACAGTGAGCAAAAGAGATGGATTTAAAGATAGAATGAGAAAACGACAAAAATACGTAGAAAAGCGAGCAAATAAATGGTAAAAAGGGAAAAAATAAGCAAGAAACACACGGTGGTAAAGAATGAACACAACGGTATAATAGCGGCTGCAAGCACTCAAAATCCGTGTGTATACAGAAGCAATTGAATACATGCACGCAATCGTACACCTCACATTTTGCTGAACCGTTGACGCATACACGCAAACCGCCAACACCACAATAAAATGAAACACCTTTAACCAACAAGAAAACATGAAAATGAAAATGACGTGAAAAATAGCAACAAAAACGTTGTTGTTATTGGGTTTTTTTTAAGCTACACGTATGTAAATGTGTGAATGTCGTATGTGTATGCGTGTATTCGGTGCTTATAATACGTACGCGCACGCTAGAACGGTGGCGACACACATACACATGAATATACACCTAGATCGCGGGCGCGCACTCCAGTCCATGGAGAACCAAAAAGAGACAAAACGAACTAGCCGCAATAGCGGCAACATACGAAACAAAGTAGAAAACAGCAGCAGAAACGGCAACAAACAACAACAACCTTAAAAAAACACATAATACTCACAGCAAAACCAAATTAAATAATCTTGGCATGTTCATTTTCAATAGCTCCGTTCAGTTCGTGTTCATTTTATTATGAAGATTTTAGTGTAAAATGTACTGTCAGTTGAGTTAGTTTACACACGACAAGAGAGACGTGTACACACGAAAAAAAAAACAGCACACAAATAACAAAAACAAAACAATACGTAAACGAGTACATACCGTGTCGCCGAAAAAAACAAACGATATAGACAATTTATTTTTTACTCAGTATTTTTTTTTTTTTATTTGTTGTATCGAAAAATTGTGTTTTATTAAAAAAAGAACATTTGCTAAACGACGATTTAATCCGTTGCCGTCTAATTTGTTGTTTAAAAAGTGCTACTAATCAAATTTAATAAATCTTAAACGTAAATTTTCTGAATTATGTTTTATAAAAAAAATATGAAGCGATTGTTATGATTTCATCCCCGGAACAATTCCAATGAATGTTGTTGACAACCCTTACATTCCGACGAATTTCAACGGTTAAATTGACCGTTATAGTTCCTCTGTAGTTTGAAAGATTGTAAATTTGATCGAGTTTGGGTTTGTTTACATGATCGAGCATTTTTTTTATGCTATCACATTACGGATTATATCATTCCAATGAAAAAGCCAAAAAAAGTGATTTGTTTTCGAAAAAAAAACATTGCAATCAATCGATATCAAAATTAAAGTGCAAAAGAGATCGGGAAGTGTAGTATTTGAGTTGCATGTTTTCACTTTCACCATTTCGAAATAAAATTACAGAAATCAACGGAAGAAGTAAATGGAATTGAAGGTGTAAACGACCGAGAGAATCGATTTGAAAATCAGAGCGAACATAATCAATGTCAATTTCGAAATTGGGCCAAATTTTGATTTTTCTCTTTTTGCAATCAAATCGGATTTGCTTGTTGGAGATTTGTGTTGTTTGAGATTATTTTCATAAATGTGAATTTTAAAAATGGCCATTTGTCGGAACTCTTTTGTCTGCCCACTTGAAAAGCCAATACACAAAACATTGCAATTAGTTGCGCTGATAGTATCAGATAATAATCAGTGTGTGATCTTTGTTGATTAACGTAGATATTTGTTCACGTCCAGCGTTTGGAATGTAAAACAAATGCGGAGCAGGAATTAAATGCTTCAGATGAATGAGATCACCATTTTTTTTTGCTCAGCATATTTTTTGTTGCAAAAAAGTTTGTTCAAAATTTTTCTCTTCCAAGAAATTATTTCGTTTGGTAGAAAAAATGGCAATGAGCGCATTTTTTCCCAAAAAGCAAGCGGATTTTTTTTTTCTGCAGAATGTGAACATACATTTGAACGAGCAGCAGTGAAAATCACATGAAGAAAAATGACAGAAAATAATCAAACAAAATTAAATAAATGGCTTAGATGATTCCAGCGAACGGTAATTCACGTACTGTCTGTGCGAGAGAAAAAAAAAGAGTATATGGAATACCGTTTGGTCGAAAGTCAAATATTTGTTGTCTAAATGTTGGGAAATCGGCTTGAAAACATCATACAACGCTAAATATACACAGCAGCGTTATTAGTAGGATTGCTCATTTTTTCGTTGGTTGAAAAAAAAAGCAGCGACATAAAGATCAACAGCGCGCGCATTGTTCTTTGTACAAGATTATTTTTCTGATTTATAGACGGTGCTTAGTACGGTGCTGATTTTTCATCTTTCTAATTCGGACCATTTATTACTCTCGAAAAAATAAAATTCCGTCCGAAAACAAATTCAGCGTGAAATGTTACACATTCGTTCGTTCAAAATTTAAGAACTCTATTTCTTCTTCCGATTCACGCTTTGCAATGTTCGCATCAAACCGAACTATAGAGATTGTTTGCATCGAATTCGGTGTTATTTCAATTATAAGACGAAACGAAAAGAGAAGAAGAAAATGATTCGATGCTCACAGTTTTGTGATAGAAAAGAGTCGAATTTTTTTTGGTTATTATTAATTTGATGTCAATTGCGAGTTATACAGAAATTTGAATATATGGGAAACTTCATCAAACACACCTGCTTTATTCGTTTCGAATGGCCAACAGAAGTTACCGATTTGGGGGTCAAACACATCATGCGCTCGGTACTTTTTTTTTATCGTTTCATTTTGTTCGTCTCGGTTCACTGATTCTATTGTATGGCCACCGATCAGCAGACAACAAATGAGCCAATAATAACTGTAATAACAGCAATAGGAAACAATTTGAACGCAAAAGATTTGGTTTATATAAAACGCTGCTCCCAACGCAATTCTGACCAATGATGAAACAAAATAAAAAGAGCGACAATTTTAAATGATATTGAAGAGATGAATTTGAACGAAAAATGCACGAATTTCATACAATTGACAGTGTCACTGGATGTCAACTGGCATGTCAACTTAAGAATTCAATATTATGTGATTCATCAATTTCAACTAGTTACTTTTTCTAATGAAAACTATGCGATTATAAAAAATGGCCATATTCATTGATGTTGGGTGGCTAGTTAATGAAGATGACAAACGAGAGTGACCGCGGTGCAATTGGGTTTATTTAATAATGAAATTGGCGCTATGAGTGTTGTTCGTTAGCCGTCAATAGTCTGGCGCGACGATATAATCATTCACATCAAATTATTAACGAGGCAAAATGAATGGGTCGCATTCATTTCATGTGACTAGACACTTTTTATTTCATCGGGGTCTCACATTTTTTTTTTCTCTCTCGTCTTGTCAAAAACTGATTTGAAGTGAATTCATTAAGAGCATATTCGTGACACTCGCCAAATATCTGCCATTCCCACACACACACTGACCGTATGATTTTGTTTGCGGACATTTCAAGTGATTCATTGGCTTCCCCCGATGACATCAAACACACATGAAACAAAACTATAAATTAAAGCAAACGAATATCGGGCCCCGAACCATTTCCTTACAATCGTTCGACTTTGTTTTACACTTCAATTTGCGATGCGAACGGAATGTGCAGAGTCGTTCTTTAGTCATTGTTACCGCTCTTTGCCACTTCAACAAAAGGTTACCTGACTTTCATTTAAACGATGCTCTCACTCGATGTTTCGCTGTTTTATAAACAACATTTATTTTAATTCCATCATCACTCCCGCAAATTCCATGTCTTATTTTTCTGCTTCTCATTCTTGGCATAATCACTTTTCGATCCGCAGAATAATAACAACATTAGAACGCAAAAATGAAGAGAGAAAGAATTAACACAATGAAGAACATTGTTCTCACTTTTATTGTCGCTCCACTTCCCAGCCCATTGGGTTTCCCTGTGTGTTTTGACTGTTTCCAAAACAATTTAAACACGCCACCAATATTTACATTGTGGCATGCTACAAAAAAAACACACACACAAAATGTTTGGAAAAACGGATTTTCATGCTGATTTTTTTTCGCGCTCCCTTTTCTTTTCATTTTCGCTATATTTAGAAAAAAACCACATTTATGCACTCATGACACGCAACACGAGAACTTATTTCTAGTATCATGAATAAAATGAGTCGCAGTGGTTTGTTTTAAATTACCCAAGATTTGGTGGGCTTGCATTGTGATTCAATCGATTTATTTTACAGTTTTGGACATCGTTCGATTGAACTTCTAGTCGCAATGAATCTATGAAATTTGTGATAACAAAAATGGATATTTGAAGATATTAAATCAGGTGTACGCACTAAATTGAGCTCAAAACCGAAGACGAAACAAATTTATTACAGCTACTTCTTAAAATCAATCGAAATGTTTGAAGAAGAAGTAAAAAAAATGTTGCACATCAATTGGAACGCTTCACAAAAATCATGTAAAAGGAAAAGACGTGTTTAATTTCAGTTCATTGAATCAATGGCGTTGTGAAAAAAAAAAACGGCAAGTCATACGGCTTCTTCATGACAGTTCAAATGTGTGTTGGAAATTGAAAGAAACAAAAACTTCACAACCTGACGATGACATCAAACTCGATGGAAACAAATGATGTTTTTTTTTGGATAAGTGTGCCACAAATCAAAGTTAGACAAATATCGCAAACATTCCTTTGCAATAAAGACAGAACAAGAGAAAAAGAAGCATAAGTTTTTTTGCGTGCGGAACTGAACACACATTGCTATGGTCGTGAGCACTTGAGTTTAAGACAAAAGGATTAACTTTATTTATTTGTTTTAAATGGTAATCACCACAATTTCAAAAAGGTTTCTGCTTTTGTCACCCATTTTGAAATAAAGAATTTATGCTGTTATGATCCATTTCGTGGCCATTCCCAATAGGGGAATGTAATTACAATCAAACGTCAAGTCAATACAAATTGAAGGCGGAGAATTAAAGTTTTTTTACTCTTCGTCACTCTCTAGCTCCGTGTACGATCAAATCTCTGCACGCTTCATAAATGTCAACGTCTGAATAAATAAACGAAAATGGACAAGTATACACAGCGATCGTGTCAGGCCAAACAAATCAAATCAAAATCACTGTCATCATTTCTGACATTTATTGTGTGGCATCTATAGAATAGAACACAACCACCGACAGTGATGAAAACACTTGTCCATGTGAACACACATAAATTCCATTGAACAACGAAAGCATTTTATTGTAAACGCCACATTTCCGTTGGTACATCATGAAATACAGGCGAAAATGTTGATTTTTCAATTACAATCTTGATCTATTGTTAAATTTCGCACAAAAAAAAAGAAGTGAGAAGAAAAGGGCAAAATTAAAGTGCTTGAGAATGTGTGTATTTTGTGATAATTGTGAGATCAAATCTGCAATTGGCTCTGTTGCCAGATTCGTTTTAAATAATTCGTTCGTCGATATGGTTGTTTTGAGCAAAGTGTGTGGCGATTTTTCCGCTCTCTTTTACACGATAATATGCTCGAATATACGCAGTCTCACGCTTCAGTTGGGTATTTCACCGAACCAAAGTGCTGTATATAGACTGCATTATGCAATAAATAATTTGTTAGTAATTGAATATTTCATAAATGGACAAATCAACAGGCAAACAGAATGAAATACACACACACACATAGCACGAAAAAGTGAAACCGTCTGATCAAAGCAAAGTTCGCACATACATATGTACACATATGCACACACACACCCACCCTTTCTTTCTCATGTGTATATATACGTTCAACGGTGAACGAGTAAACGAACGAGAGGGCCATGTTTTGCGTGGTCGGTGCTATTGATTGCCAACCAACTATGAATTCTTTTCAATGCCTAAATCTGAACTGAAGACTCAAAACATACACGTACGGTACACGAAGCACGGTTACTGGCAATCATTGAAAAGCACCGATCGCAAGCAGTACGAATTAAGCAAACATAGCAGCCATTTGACTGCGGGTGTTGTCATTTGTCATTCGCCTATATTTTTGTTGTGCATCGATAAAATTCATTGTTTCATTAAAAAAAAAGAGATTTCAAGTTTATTTTTGGATAAAAAAAAAACAGCCATTGGATGAAAAAAAGAACGGCTTTTGCATGTGAATTGTTTTGGCGGATGTGTAATCCAAGCGTTTGTTTATTTAAATAACGATTGTAAAGAAACAAACGATAAAAACGTAATGAAAAACTGTTTGAATTGAATCATTAAACACTTATCATATGAAAACAAATCTGATAACATCTACACCGGACAAACATTTATTATTCAGTGATTTCTTTTGCTCTTATCGGTGCCGCCGCCTCAAAAATTACTTTATTTTTCTCGCGTTGCATTATTGCATCTTTAAGTCGTTTAGATTAGTTGGTTTGGTGTAATCACCATTTCAAGTGAAGTCATCGCCTAATATATCACGACACATATAAATTGAAAGATTCATGTCATCACAGCCCATCATAATTATTCATATATGTTTGTTGTTGCAATGTTACGATTTCAGGCAATAATCAAAATTTGTCATTTCATTTGACATTTCCTATGGATCATTGGGATTATTGCTCGTATCGATACAGCAACAAAAACACATATTGAATCATTTATTTTTGATTCGATCATTTGTCAAACGATATCAGGCATTCGTCAAGCATCTAAATCCCATTTTCATTGTCATTTTTATGCGATTGTGTAAACTCAAGGATTTACTACACATCACAGTTCTATTGAAAATGTTCGGGATGATAAAATAGCAAGAGAGAGTTTTAAAAAAATCGCATTCATTTCATTTTTAAATGATTTTTAAAATCAAAATGAATGTTCATGATATATTGTGATTTTTTACAGCGAAATTTTCAATTAACCTTTCGCTCTAACACCGTAATCTCCGAACTAACGCGAAAAAACCGACATAAAAAAGAAAAAAAAAACATTTATATTTATTTAAAACGAATAGAAAGTAAGTGAAGCGCAAAAAACAAATTCAGAATTGATTCTTGTAAAGAAAGAACAAGTACTCTGTCCGTGTATGTGCCAAATAAAACGCGATTGTAAATCCAAACAAAGTTATTTTTAACAATGTATAAGATCGACGATGAATTTCGTCCGCGTGGTCGTGTCTTTATGAAAGCGACTCGTGAAAGTCAACAACAATCATCGACAAGCAGTGGCGGCGATCCCAGTTCAAATGTTGTATCTGTGCCAATACGTAAATCAAGCCTAAAGAAAGGACCACCGATCACAACAAATTTGGATGATCGTCGCATCCAATTTCAGCACGAGGTCAAACATGAAAAGACAATCGAAGCGTTGATAACCGAATATCCGCCTGGCGACGATTATCGACCACCCGGAAGCCGAAGCTATTCAAGCGATCGTCAAAGTCGACGATATGAAACGCATTCGAGTAGCGCCAGTCCACAACGTATCACAGTCGGTCCATCGTCATCGTTGAACGATGTAAGCCGCGAAGTTATTCATTATTCAAACAATGATAATAACAATGGTTACGATGTAACGGACAATGTGCAATCAATGCAGGCCATAACACGGAACAAACGAACGTCGACCGAAGTACTTGGAAGTAGCTTTGAATCGAAAAAGCTTTCACAACGTGCAACCGACGGACATCGACGCATTACAACGCACATTGTTCGAAAAGTGACAACATTGAGCCGAGCCGAAGAAAATGCACAATCGCAGAATCTTATGCATTCGGCACAAAATAAAACAACCGAAATTGGATACATGACAACACAGGCTATCGAACCAAAGAAGCAAAAGGTTTGACTTTCTGATAAACGAAAAAAATAATTAATTAAATCGACATTTATTAAGCACAATTATTAAAAACGATTTTTTTTTTAAATTATGCATTCCAAAAATTGGAACATTTGGGCACTAAGCCCACATTGTAATGCACATTTTCAACCAAATATAGAGAGAAAGCTCCTAATTTATAACCTGACGCAATTTTTTTCATGCAATTCGACGTTAACACCATTAAAAAAATGTATTTTCATGACTATTCGTGAAATGTCACCATATTCGCAGCAATTAATTATTTCTATAATAACGAAATAAAAGAAAAATGCGCGTCGCTTGGTGGGCGAAAATCAGCACTCAATTTATTGATCATCTAAATAAAGTATGCAAAATAAGATGAGACAACGATGGTGTTCGAACACTACATTTGGCACACAAAATAAAAACGAAATCTAAGCCTGACCATAATGAACATTCGTGGCAAATCATTAGCACGTATTTTCAATGTTTTGGCCAAATTTAAGCACATTGCCTTTTTTTCACATTTGTTATTATTATTATTTTTGTTTTTTTGCCTGTTATTGTTATTTTTATTCGCTACAAAATGATCCAATGAATGTTTTTCAATTTGAAATTTAAATCTCGCAAAAATCTCTATTGAATTTCGTTTTATTGCTGCAAGAAAAAAAAATGGAGTGTTGACTTTCACACACGTCTCGAATGAAATCGGTTTTATTATTGCAATAAAAAGCACGAAATTTGTTTCGAATAAAACTTGGTCTTTAATCGATCAATTGACATTGTCATTTCTTGTAGTGTCATTGTTAGAATGAAACGAGTGAGCGTATGTGCGTGTACAGCAGTGAAACATGAAACATATGTTTGAAGCGCTCTTCTCTCACACAAAAATCTTTGTTATGAATGGGATAAGAAAAAAAAAAAGAAATCGTAGTAGAAAATCGCGATCGGAATTTGTTGTGTGGGCAAAGCGCAAAAATCAATACTTGGTCACTAGAGCACACACACATCATCATCACTCCGCTTGATTTCAATTTCAGTGCCATCGAAAAACATGTCTGCATATTATGCGATAATAAAAAAAATAAACTTACACGCCGACTGGCTCGAGATAGGGTGATTATTTTTATAATATCCATAGTGGTAATATCGACGGGAATATATTTATGATCAGAAATGGAAAAATAAATATATGCATATAAAAAGATTGTCTTGGCTTAGAATTGAATCGAGGTGATGACATTGAAATTCAACCCACTGACTTTCATATTCGATTGAAATGGAATTGTCGCGTAGTTGTGCACACACAATCACCTATTTTTTTTTATATATAAACAATTAATTACGTCGTGTCCAGCACGGAACTCGATCGAAACAATCATAAGCATTCATGATAAATTGCTTGCTCTCATTCTTGGCTTGGATTTTTTTTTTAAATTCAATTTACTTTTTGATTTAAATCGAAGAAAGTTCGGCCAGCAATGTTTTATTGAAAAAAAAAAAACTCAAATGAGATCATTTATTCAAAAAGCATTCCGCAAAATGGCAAGAGTTATTTTGAGGTTCTTTTGCAATTCGATCGATGGGAAATTCAAAGGAAAACAAACCTTCAACCGAATTGATTGCAACCATGGACCAGTGTCATTGTGCATTGGACGTGATTATTGAGCAAATTTTCAGGTCGATTGCTATTTTTTTTCATCTCAAGTATTGCTTTCATTTCGGGCAACCAATTTACACTAAAGATAAACGCCATTTTTCGTTTTCTCGTCTTTCTTTGTATTGGATCTGTGTGTTTCTTTTTTGGGTCGGCTTGAAGGCGCTACCGCCATCCGTAATTGCCCATCAAAATGTAATGGGAATTGTCCAAAAATGGGCATCTCTTTGAATGACAACAGCTGCCCTTTTGTCTTATTTCATTTAAAGCGAATAATCATTACGAAACATCACACGACGAAAAGGTACACCATACCAATTGTCGCCTATCTAAATCTCATATAATGATTGACACAAATATTTATTATAAAACATAGACATAGTTTCAGCCACCCAGACACGATCAATTCGATGATTGAACTATTTTAAATGAAGCAAAACAAAACAAAACAGCGGTATTCCTGGACCAAAACGTACATCATTCCGATTATTTTTCCGATAAACATCTCATTTGGACATGCGACACACAATTTTTCAATTCTAAAAATGTTGAAATACACAAACGTTGAATCATATGTCTGTTTTCGGTTCTGACTTCTGACTCTTTGGTGTCTTTTGTCTCTGTCGCACATTACATTGCTCGTTTTCCATTCAATGAATCGTGCCTGATGCACGCCAGTCGTCTCTGTTGCGCTCTGTTTTCAATTTTTAAATATGGTTTTCATTACAACAAAATGTGGGTAAATTATGTGTATATTTAATTCATGTCATTGATCCAACCATTTTTAGGTAAAGAAAAAAATCATATTAAATGCTACAACATTCGGAATTGCTTAGATTTGTAATCGTGCCCGTCTGTAACAAGAACACAAACACACACAAACACGCACTGTGTTGTATTGAGTTGTTGTGACGACAAACATTTGCAATTCGCGCCATCGATTGCAACTTGAATTTTTCAGCAAAGAATTTCTGTCTCGTCGTACCACACACTTTTAACTCTTCTGGTCTACTTCAATGTGCGAAAAACATCAATTCATCCTTCAAATTTATTGCTCTGATAATGATTTATTTGCCAGTTACATGGATCGTGAATGACATTGTCGACCTTTTCCTTAATTTCATTCAACACCATTCTTGGATTTTTGGAGATTCGACTCACGCCCTCTTACTCATTTTGATTTTCATTGAAAAATACAATAAAAAATAATAATATTGTTTTCTTCACTTGATTTATGTCATTTTCAACAATGTATTTTCGAGATTAATTCCATTTTCTTTGCATCACATTTAAATATTCATTGAGTAAAAACCGCAAATAATGTTGCTGGCCCAATTCAATGCACGCGTCTTTTCAACGCCGATTTTCCCGTTGGCAAATGCCGAATCAAAAACAATTCGTGCGTTAATAATTATTGTTTTTTATCCGTTGTTGGATTCGTTTCAGCAAAATGAAAAAAAAAAAAAATCATGCAAAATTTGTATTTTTTTTATACACAAATCCATTTATGGATTGAAATGATTAAACCGCAAGCAGTCATAATTTAAGAGAAGTGCACCCTTGATACGTGATTTGGATGCAACGAACACACACACATTCGTACACATGGCATTCAATATGCATGATATCAGTCCAAATATAAATTAAAAAGTCATTGTCAGTTTGAAAATGACGCGCTATTCATATGAAATTTACATTAAATAAAAGTCTATTTTATGTGCTATGTTTGGAAGTCGTTACGGGCGCTAACTTGTCATCGCAAGCGATTACACGAATATTTGCGGTGAATATCGCTTATTTTTTGTAAATAAAAATGAATTTCGAGTGTATAATGCGTTCGAAAAATGATCTCACATCCCACGTCAACCATGTCTCCACACAATTCATTATGACATGTTTCGGATATTTCATTGTTCTCTTAGACCGAAAGCGTCTGCCATTCATCACCAATAATGACTGGTGTGTTCAAGTGTATTTACCCGCAAGAGGTGATTTAATGAGTGTCATTCGGCGTTACAGTTCGGTAGAAGAAAAAAAAACGTCGACACGAAAAGAAATGTTCACACCAATAAAAAAGCAACAACAACAATCGTCTTCACTTCAGTCCGAATATGAAAAGAAACCGAAGAAATACACTCATACACAAACAGATGACGGATGGCGTCATCGTCCAACAAATGAATTATTATTATTGAATTACGAACATAAATAAAAGCACTTATATTTATTGATTTATGTTCATTTCCATGCGGTTGCATATGAGAGTGGACAGGCATTTTTAGTAAAGTATAATGCATTTGATCACGAAACCATTAATTAATCGATTTATTCGTGTGATCAAATTATTGGTGTTTTTGTTCATAATAGAACAATTTCAGACAATTATCAAATTATGCATTGTACCGACGTTTTTGCTTTCGAAAATATGTGTTCCTCGTCGTGAATGACATACGAAAAACGAAAAAAAAATCCATTGATTTTCTCGACTTTGGCAGCAACAACAACATCAACGAATATTATTTGACCCAATGAAAAATGAAGTGCAGACTCAATAAACAAGCGCAACTGGTTATTACCATTTCGGTAGAAATAACAACAATTTTTACAAGCAGACTTTTACGTTACACAAAATGTATTGCACTGCCACCAAATGCAATGAATATTCGACTTTACACTGTGAAAAATGATTCACTTGTTTGCGATGAGCAAAATGAGAAGAAAAAACACAGAATGAAAAATATATGTAGCGGAATGATGCATTAACATTCACAACACAATGGTCTATAGCAAACAGGTAGCGCCATTGGACTTTTGTCTTATTCGCTCGTGTACATGCATAATAACATATTATTTATTTTTATTTTTTTCCGAAAGAAGCGCAAAAATAAATCCATTTTATGTTGAACATTTTTGTGAATAGGCTAAAATAAAGGATGATCACATAGACCGTCAACATAGCCTTAACCCCAATTTCAATTGAATTTATTCAATAAATTTCGTTGTTTCCCTCCAAAAACAATGTGGAAAAAAGCAGCGCCGCACATATACATGCAAAAAAAACGGCACACCAAACAAGTGGATAATGAAAAACAAAAATGATCTCTCTCATTAGATGCAAATGTTGACAATTGTTGATTTTGTGTGTTTATTAGAGGAAAAAATATGTTTCGAACGCCGTTTTTTTTTTTCACTGAATGGCTAATTGTTCAAAGGTGCTGAATGAATGTGCACAACGCACACTCTGCTAGTATTCTCTCGATCAATGTAAAAGTACTTAAGCAAACGAGCATTTTAATGAATTTACGTGATTACTCGAAACGGTCATGTAATTAAGTGACAGTAGTTAGTTAGGTGAATTCGTATACTCACTCTATTTCATTATTTTAACTTAATAAAAATGTCGGCATTTTTTCGTTGTTGCCAGTCTCCTTGTCGTCTTGGATTTTGTGCGTTTTTTTTTTCTCTAGTTGTGTTTGGTTTGCACTTTAATTACGTATCGTGGTATATGCGACGAATTAACAAGCCTTTAATTATGATCTACTTGATTTTGAATAAATGATAATTCGATTAATAATGATTTCTTTACCAGTATTTATTAAAATAATATGAAATATTTTCATTGCTCTTTCTATCTCTCGACAAAAGATGTTGGTTGAATTCAATGATTATTAAATTAATAACAAACACAGCCATTCTTTTCTATATGTATGTTTTCTAATTAATTTGTGTTTCCTTTTTTGTATCTTTAGATATCGGATATAGTTGTCGGACAAGATGACAATGTGACTGCACGAGAAGCATTGTTGCGATGGGCTAGACGCTCAACAGCTCGTTATCCTGGTGTACGAGTTAATGATTTCACTGGATCGTGGCGTGATGGTTTGGCATTTTCAGCGCTGATCCATCGCAATCGACCTGATTTGCTTGACTGGCGAAAAGCACGATCAGCTCGACCACGTGAACGATTAGAAACCGCATTCCATGTTGTTGAAAAAGAATACGGAGTTACACGACTCTTGGATCCAGAAGGTAAGGAATACACTGTTTTTCTCTTTTTCTGGGATTGTTTCGCTGTGGAAAAGCTCCTCATTAGAGGAACAATCTATGTGCTTTTTTAAAAAATCTATCAGTACCACAGCTGTTGTGGGCACAGCCGTATTCCATATAATTTTTCAAGTGTCACACCTGAACACAAGAGAGAACAACACTTACAAAAAATGTGCGCGCACCTTTTCGGTGCCTGTAACAACTCTGATCAGTACTTTCCTGTTGGATTTTTCATGATTGCTTCAATTTTTTCATGATGTTTTCTGCTAATTAAAAAAATATATACACATTATGCGAAGAGACGAGCAAATTTCGAAGAGACGAGAATAAAGACGATTACAAAAAAGATCGAAAAAAATGTATCTAAGCGTCGTTTAATTCAATCATCACATTTAACTGCTGCTAAAAGTGGTTCCATTCAATTAACTACACATTCAGATCAAAATTGTTTATTTCGTTTCACGTTTGAAATTTTGGTAAGAGAACAAGAGAACAATGGCGATAACAAAAACATTTGCACATTGAAACAAGCGTTATTGTTTGTTGTCTTATTTCGATCGGTCTCTTCCTCCCTTTCTTTTTCTCATTCCTCGCTATCTTACGACCGTATATTCGTTAGCACTGTTGATTTATTGATTTATTCATGACTGTGTCTTCATTTTAGGCGAATTTCCGTATTAGCAACCAAACTCAATGTTTGTTTGTGTTAGCTTTTGTTGAATCGTTGGGTTCTTTATGCTCTCATCCGAGAAGCGTCTCTAACCGAAGCGAGAACTCACTCAAGTGCAAAGAAATAATTTCGTTTTTCACTTTTGCATTTTGGCATTTGAAACTGTGATTATAATCACATATATACACACTTACACAATGTTTTACACATCGCGCACCGTAATGAATTTCGACCAACCGATTGGTTGCAAACAAAAACACAAATCCATCATCGATGATACCTCTACCTGTACTAGAGCTAGGTTTGAACAAAAAAATGCCAATAATCAACCATGTGAAACGTGCATGTTTATATCTAAAATGGACAATACGATCCATTTTTCTTTCATTCAAAAAAATATCATTGTGTGACAATGTTTCTTTTTGCTCCTTCGAATGCTCTAACTTCCTGTGTTTCTTTCCATTTAGATGTGGACACCAATGAGCCGGATGAGAAATCAATGATCACTTACCTCAGTTCATTGTATGATGTATTCCCTGAGCCACCATCATTGCATCCATTGTATGATATGGATTCACAGACACGGGTCCACGAATACAAAGATCTTGCCCATCAATTGTTGTATTGGTGCCGTGAAAAGACATCATTATTACAGGAACGTTCGTTCCCATCAACGTTGCTCGATCTAAAGCGTTCGTACAACGATTTAAATCGATTCCGTAATGAAGAAGTGCCACCACGACAACGCGATAAACAAAATCTATTCAAAGTATACAAAGAGTTGGAGAAATACTTTGAATCAATCGGTGAAGTTGAGGTGGAATCAGACCTACGGCCTGAGTCATTGGAAAAGGCATGGCATCGTTTGCAATCGGCTATTGTTGACCGTGATACAATACTCCAACAAGAAATTCAACGTTTAGAACGTTTACAAAATTTGGCCGATAAATTGCAACGTGACATTAAACGCACTGATTCCCATATTACCAAACTTGAACAACGAATCTCCGAAGAAGCCAGACGCATCGAACGTCTTCATCCAATCGATGCAAAGAACATTTGCGAAGCTCTCGAAACTGAAATTCGACAACTCGAAACGCCCATCCAGGAAATGAATGAAGATTGTTTGGTGCTTAAAGATGGACGCTATCCACAAGCAAGTGATTTACAAAGAAAGTAAGTACATTGTGTACCCTCATCACCCATCCGTCTTCTAACAATTTTTTTCTTTTCTTCTTCTTTTTTCGAATGTTACAGAGTAACTAATTTACATAAACGTTGGTCACAACTTCGTGCCTCATTCCATACAAATTTGGTGCAAAAACTGTCCGGTTTACGTTATCCCGTCCAAGAAACAACTGTTACAAAACAAACACGTACAGTAATCGAAGCACGTCAAATTGATACTAATCCATATTTCCGTGATTTACAAGAATACACGGAATGGTGCCAAAATAAATTGAAAGAACTACTTGCAGCCGATTATGGTTCGGATTTGCCATCGGTTAAAGCAGAATTGGAACGTCATCAACAAGAGGATCATACCATACGGAATTTCCATTCGAAGGTGAATCATGCCGAACGACAACAAGTCAATTTTACCGGAGATGAATTGAATCTCTATCAGCAACGTCTTAGTCAATTGCAAAAAGTATACGCTGAACTATTGAGCACATCAACGAAACGACTTTCGGATTTGGATGCATTACAAAATTTCTTGCAAGCAGCCAGCGCCGAATTACAATGGTTAAACGATCGCGAACAAGTCGAAATTCAACGTGATTGGGCCGCCAAAGACCTCGATTTACCAGGCATTCATCGATACTATGAGGTAAGTTGATATCGAAAAAAAAGAAACTCATTTCATCTAATCATAGCTGTTATTGGCACCAGAGAGCTGCAAGGCACTCACTAGTAGCCGCACTCATTTCATATCATTTTTCAAGTGAATATAAGAAAGAGCAGCACTTACATGTAAAGTGTCAGCACCTTCATGGTGCCTATAACAGCTCTGTAACTACTAAATAGTAAATATAGAATGACTAAAAATACTAACAAATCAAGTAGAAATCGAATTTGGAACCAATGTTTCAAAATTTAACATTTAACACTAACAATTTCAATTTCTTAAAATTTTCAAGCGAAACTTTGGGAGTGGAGAGGATGTGAGTAAAAAAAATGATGTAGCTAGAAGTGATTTCATTTGTAAAGACATTTGAAAGAGTAGAAAAAAAATGCAAAGTTACATCCAAACGCTTGTCCTGTATTTGATATGTATTCTAGTTTAGAAAATAGTCCAGCATGATTGTGTATAGGTGTTTCCATCGATTATATTGTAATTTTCGGATCTGTTTACTTTTGCTTTTACAGAACTTGATGTCAGAGTTGGAGAAGCGTGAATTGCACTTCAGTTCGATTTTGGACCGTGGCGAAGCATTATTGGTGCAACAACATCCAGCCGCCAAATGTATTGAAGCTCACTTACAGGCATTGCAATCGCAATGGTCTTGGTTGCTTCAACTCACATTGTGCTTAGAAGTGCATTTGAAACATGCCACTGAATACCATAACTTCTTCTCTGAAATTAAAGATGCCGAAGCCTGGCTTACAAAGTAAGTTTAACAATGAAATCTTTTGTTGAAAAACAACAACAATCTAATAAAATCATAATTGAACACTTTCTCTGTAGACGTGACGAAATCTTAAACTCGAAATACTCACAATCGAACTTCGGATTGGATGAAGGTGAACAATTGTTGCGCGGTATGCAAGATTTGCGCGAAGAATTGAATGTATTTGGTGAAACGGTGAATCTACTGCAGCAACGTGCTCAAACCATAGTGCCATTAAAACAACGCAAACAGCCAGTAAATCGTCAAATACCAGTTCAGGCAATTTGTGGCTACAAACAAGGCAATATTTCACTTGAAAAGGGTGAAAATTGTACATTGATCGATACATCGGGTCGCGTTAAATGGCGTGTACGTGCAAATGGTCAAGAAGGACCGGTACCGGGTGCATGTTTATTATTGCCACCACCCGATCAAGAGGCAATCGATGCTGCCGAACGTCTTAAACGCTTATTCGATCGTACCGTTGCATTATGGCAGAAGAAACAATTACGTTTGCGACAAAATATGATTTTTGCCACCATTAAAGTGGTCAAAGGTTGGGATTTCGATCAATTTTTGGCAATGGGCGCCGATCAACGTAATGCAATTCGTCGTGCTTTGAATGATGATGCCGATAAATTGCTGGCTGAAGGTGATCCAGCTGATCCACAGCTACGACGCTTACGCCGCGAAATGGATGAAGTCAATAAATTGTTTGACGACTTCGAGAAACGAGCTCGAGCCGAAGGTAATTTTTTTTTTCAATATGAATTGAGTTTAAAGCCAAAGTGAAGGATAGGGAATGAACGAGTAATTAACCCATTCAAACCAATTGATTATCGATTATGTTTAGAGTTTTAATTTAAAATTATATTACACTACACAATTTTTTGTTTTGTTTGTGTAATCGATTCCAATGCCATGTCTCAATTAAGCTATTCATTATATTCGATTAAATATTTTGCGTGGGCTCAATCACTTTATTTAGCACAAATGGGAGATTTCTACCCGAAAAACGAGAACAAATGAGCAGACAGTGCATCGATACACACGATCTTATGACACTCAATGATTGTGGCTAGATCGAATTGAATTGCCACACATTTCATGGTGTTCAATCGTTGATGTCATGCTCTTGTGATATTGAGAAATCAAGCCCAAGGGATTGACACATCCCGTTATAATCAATTAATTGAAGCAAATATGCTTTTATGTTGTAATGACACTGAGACTGAGACAATGCTGACAAATTGGCAAATAATGAAAATGCTCCAAATGGATTTTAATCGATTTTCAATAGCGCCAAAATTAAAAACGAATTTTATTTCGCTTCGACGGAATAAATTCCATTCATATTCATTTAGTTTTTATTTGTTCTTCGCTTGGTGTACATCATTTCTTATTTAACAAGAAACCAAAAAAATACAAAATGCGGAAAATATTTCGATCAAATAGCTCTAGCTCGAATCGAGGTAGATTTGATTAATTAACATTTTCAACAATTTTTTGTTTTTAATTTTTTCGTTTCAATTTTTTTTTCTGCAGAGGAAAGTAAGCAAGCAACACGCATTTTCACCGAAGAATGTATTGCATTGAAGAATAAATTGGAAGATATGGCTCGTGAATTGGATCACATAATATTGTCACCATTGCCACGTGATTTGGATTCGCATGAGCATGCCGTTCAAATCCATGAAGATTATCGTCGTCGTTTGCAAAATCTTGAGCCCGAACTAAAGCATTTGCAAGATACATTCCGTACGATCACATTGAAAACACCACAATTGAAAAAGAGTTTGGACAATTTGGTGGAATTATGGAAGGAATTGAATACACAAAATGGCCTACACGGTGACCGTTTGAAATTATTGGGCGAAGCATTGTTCGGTTTAGAAGAAAATGAACAGGTCATATCCGATTTGGAGGGAGCATTGGCTAGACAACAAGAAATGCCATCAACATTGGAGGGCCTTCAATCGGTGTTGAAGACATTGAATGAATTACAAGATAAGGTTACAAAACAACAACCACAAATCGATAAAATGAATGATTCGGCCGATCAATTGGGTCGTATGGGCGTACCAACAAAGGTGATTAACGATTTGAAACGTTTGCACGCAAATGTTGAACGATTGAATGTTCGCTGGAATAACATCCGGGCTCAGTTGGCTGACAGGTAATATTCGCATCTTTTTTTTTGTCGAAAAGTCATTTGAATATAGAATTTTTTTCTCGGATTTTTCAGATTGATTGGTTGCGAAAATGCCATCGGAATCATGACAAAACTTCAAACAAGCCTTGCCGCCGAAGAAACTTGGGTGGATGGTGCCACTGAAAAACTATCAGCACTACCAACAGCAACATCAGCCCTTGAACTCGATGTAAGTACACGCTCATTTATCATATTTCATTTATACATTCACCAATGTAATGAAAAACCATTCACAAAATTCACCAAATCCCCAATTGATGACACTTCAAAATGTCTGTTCATATCGACACAAAGTCTCTATAGTATCATTATTTTGTATGATATATTTTTTTCTATCGCCTTATTCAAATAATTAGCTAGCTCCACGAAAGAAAAAAAACACATGTAGAAATCATTTCACAATTGTGTATTCGTCAAAATCGCAAACAGAATATCTGTATCTATAGAAATCTTCTTTGTCTGTGTTGTTGATATTTTTTCTTATTGATCCAGTATTTGTGTATTTTATGTTTTTTTTAGAACTGATTTTTTTTAGTTGAACATTTTTATTTAGTCAATATTTTTTTCCTTTTTTCTCAATCAATGTTCTGTTGGATAAATTTTGTTGTTATTTCTATTGTGCAATACACCAACCAAACGATATGGTTGCTATTTATTTAGTTGGAATTGAATATTATTAGTATTATTGTTTCGTTCAAATATGTATTTTGTACATATCGTGGATGATGGGGCCATTGTTGGCCCTGTTTTGTACATAAAAGGTAATTATTTTAAAATCGGTGGTAATGGGATAAACAAATAACAAACCAAAAATATGAAATCTCTCTCTCTCAAACACACACCCATCAAATTTTCGACAAATTTGAAATGAGCTAAATTTCACACCACCCCTCACATACACACACTCAACACGTAATCATTCAGTAGATCCTTAACATGATTTAATTGCAAATAATTCACAATTGTTGCAATGTCATTATTGAATCGCACACAGTTCACATGTCTGTCTTCTGATTCCCCCGTGACCATGGAAATGACGAGAAAGAGAGAGAGAGAAATTAGCAATATTTTTCCCTCGAATTTAACCCCCCAAAAAGTAGTAGATTTTGTTCCATGTTTTATTATATTCGTACGTTTACGTTTTGTTTAATCGTATCGCTAATAATTAATCGAATTTATATTTTGGGCTTTGGTTGTAGCTCTTTATGTATAAATTTTTTCTTGAAAAACAATTTCACTTTGAACATGGATTTCAGCCCAAAAAATGCTGACTCACGTCAAAAATATCCGTGGATACGGAACATGAAATTTGGATCACATGCGAAATCAGTTTAATCATTTCAGCAGGTTAAAAAGAGAAAGGTATTGTGAAAATTAAATTTAAAAAAAAAAACTCGATTTTGAGCAATCTTCAATCAAAACAAAACAAAAATCAACTTTCAAAAAAGCCCGAGACGTAAATACGATACTTGAATGGAACTGTATTTTTTGCATTTGAATGAAAATGTATAGCAAATTTTTGTATGTATCATTTCTACTACTATACTTAAAATTTGAACTGCCAACTGCCACTGTGAAATAAATGCAAGCAAACGTAGCATCCATCGATAATTTTGAGATTGATAAAGCACAATATATATGATTTGAACCAACAGCCAACATAATTTTATTTTTACACAAAATACACCACACAAATATTATTTAAAAAAAAAAAAACCAAAATAGTAAATACACAAATCAAACAACACGCGTTTCTACACTAATTTTTTTAACTACACATTTGGATTTAAGTTTTGAGACTACATGAACGAAATACCATTACCATGTATACTTACGCTATCGTTAACAAAATTGGGGAAAAAAATTAAAAAAAAAAAAACAATTTTTTGTTTCAAATTGTTTATATTAAACTGGGTTAACGATAGTGTAGATGCACTAACTTCATTATAGGATTAGATTAATTTTTTGTAATTTTTTTACTAATTCAAATTTTTTTCAATTTGTCTCCCCCCGTTTCTCTTGCCCTGCCCTTCATCCATGACCTGAAATCTCTGAATTCCCTTGCAATAATAAAAATGATTTTAAACAAAAAAAAACGGTGTAAACTTAAACGGTTTAATATTTAAATGAATTCATTAAATAAATTCGATATAAAAAAACTTGTCCTAATAAAATGTGCCATTGCTGATGAATCAACCAATGAACACACACATATACACCTCTCCCCCAAATTTGATCCTCATACCCTGCGCGAATACCAACATCAACATCAAAATAAACAATCATAATTTTAAACAAAATAAATCGGATAACTTTTTGCACGTGATGCGTTCGAACATCACAACACGAAAAAACAAAATAAAACATACACACATAAATCCAACGCACAAACACACACACAAAAAACAACAACATCATCGTACGAAAAAAAAAATAACTGCCCGAAACATCATTCACTTGAAATAAAACATACGCACAACATTTTCTCTCTTAAAATCGAAAGGATTTACTTGGAAAAGCTGTTGAACGCACACCAAAAATAGAACAGGTTAATTTGAATGGAGGTCGTTTGTTACGCGAAGCTAAGGTACGTTTAATTAGATGTAAGGTGTTCTGTTTTGATGTTGTCGCTGTTTTTATAATCAACATGCATCGAATTAGGTTTTTTTTTCTCTTGTGATTCGACGTTTAAAATGCATTTGATTTCGTTTGAAATCGAGATGAGATTAGAATAAAAAGGCATCTCCATTTTGATCAATGCGAGAATCGTTTTTATACGTGTGTGATTCGCAGAATTGTTGAGGTTTTCGATTGGAATGTCTGAATGAATGTTTCTATATTCTGAATGTAAAGCGATTGAATGAAATGTGTCACTCGTTTTTTTCGATAACTTCAATCGAATCTCTGTTTTTTTTATTCAATAAATTATAATCCACTTTTAAAAGTTCGAAAAAGTTAATTTTCCGAAAACTGCTTTTCTAACCGATACACACATCCTAATGGACCAGAATTAGTAGTGCTCATATAAAAATTCTACGCTGATTTGATCACGCATTTTTTAATCTTTGACCCAATTAATTTTTTCGCCAAAAAAAAAGTAGTTGAGTGAAGGGACTAGTCTGGAGACTTTTAACCGTTTAATTTAAAAATAGAGGAAATATATTTAAGCTAGTTTAACTATATTGTGCACCATTCGAAAAATGAAAAATTAAAAAAAAATTAATATCTATATATATATTTTTTAACCCACCAAACACGCAAACAACTACATCTAAATTGATCAAACAAATCAAATCTAATTACATATCAATAAAAACAAAAAAAAACATCGCATATCTACTAAAAACACACACATACACAACAATAAAATGCTAAAACAATAAACATAAACCAAAACAAAAATCGAACAAAAAAAAATTGAAATGGAATGCAATCAACGTCATCGATGGTTCAGATCTACGATACAAAATGTTTGCATTATACCGATTGGTTAGTCGAAACACGTCCCAGTTTTTCACCACCAAGACGTGATCTACGACCGCCCGGTCAAGATCCTGGCGCCAATGAAGTGTACACTGAACGACTTGATACGCTTAACACAAAGTTCCAACGATTACTGGAACTATTGTCACAACGTTTGAAGACCGCCGTCGAAGTCAGTGGTGCTGATGGATTGGTAAGTTATTTTTTGCCGTTTTTTTTTTTAAATTCAAAACAACAAACACATTCGATCCAATCAAATCGTTTATGGCATTGACCAAGGTAGGATGTTTTTGGTCGAATTCATTTTGTATGTGGTCATCGTTTCAACATTCGTTCGATATAAATGTATATGCATTCGAAAGAGAATTTGTTCGTTTTAATGACATAACCAAAGATATATCAAGTTTACATCATAGACTCGTTTTTAAGCACAATTTATTCAAATGAACACACAAGTGGGAATTAGACATTCTCAAGCGAATATGATTTCATTCATTTGTTTTTAAGCATTCGTATGGTTTTTTTTTTCTTCTTCTTCAAATATCGTTGTCGGTGTATGTTTTCACAATTCTCCAATTTCGAGACGAAAAAAATAAACACAAGACATTGAAATAGTAAACAAATATAATACATGTATATTGACGAGTAGCCCCACAGGAATGATGTCATATTCTTTTCCTTTTTTGAAGTCAACAAGTACTATTTGACTGTTCATTTTATGTTAATGGTTTCGTTGAATTTTGCGAGGTTCATGTTTTCTCCTTCTCTCTCTCTCCTTCCCTGTTACGTGCTCATTTGTCGATGAGATATTTGGCGATCTAAGAAACACCGCCCAAAGTCCGAACCAACATGACAGAATATCGAACGACTTTTTTGAGTTTGCATATCCTTCAAACGGCTTATTATTCTGATGAGCATCTGACATGAAAAGAAAATTTACACTCGAGTCATGACAGATGGACAAAAGTCAATCATTAACAACAGCCTTATAAAAAAAATGACGTAATTCCCCATTAAATGATTTGTATTAAACCACATTGAAGTTGCACTTATTTTCGCTTTATTTCACAATTAACGGACATACACAATCGTGCAGTTTAAATGGCTTTGCTTACACCGCAAATAAACAATGTGATCGAATGAAACCAAAGGCCATGTTATCACAATTGCATGGCAGATTAATTGGTTGTCATACATATACAATGTTTTCGGCATGTCGAACGTTATCAGTTTATATTAATAAGTTTATTTGTTTTTGTGTGTAAATTTGTATTTAAACATGATGTATTAAATGTGTGAAACTGAAATTCGATAGAAAACATATATCCAACGTGGATGAGCTTTAGACACGCAATCACAACAGCACAAAGCGATTATTATTAGGCGAAACGACAAAACTTTTTTACTATACTATAAACATTTCTTGTATGAAACATACACACAGTGAATGCGTCGACGAATTATCGGCACGTATCGTCTACAACTCTCTGAGAAACACACATCGAACGCATTCAACACAACAGGAATTGTAAAGGAGAAGAATACGCGCAAAATCGAAAGCGGTTTGTATGCGACGATGTTGTCGGCTTAGACATTCAACACAGTTCGACAATCATTTCAGTCGATGTTTGATAATAATCGTTTGTGTGTCGCATGTGCCGATAGCCGTTGTTTTCCGTATAATATATATCGCAATCGAAAAATTTACTTAATTTTTTTTTTAAGCCAGTTTGTTAGTCGTTTTCTTTGTAGTCGTTTTGGTTTTTTTCGTAACTCAAACGCAAATTATATTCTGGAAATAAAGTGAAATAATGTGCGATATCTAAATAATGTTTACAATTCGATAAATAAGTTGAACTTAAAAAAAAAAGATCGAACCAAATGAATGAGAATAGAAAAATGTGCCGAAATTGTTTGAGACGAAGAAATTATTGAGGCAAAATGTTGAAATAACGCGTTCTCAACGAACACAATTAGTAAACAACGTTTCTCAACCTATTTTTTTTGAAATTCACTCCGATCACTTTTGGGCAGTGTGTCACTCGTTCATAAATTTATTGTTTGATTCTATTTGTTTTACGATTTTGACTCAATTTTTCTTCGTCTCAAATTGAGATTCTCAATCGAGACAGAAAATAAATATATGAATGAATCCAGTTTGAAGATCGTTTCATTGCAATTCTTTTGTTTGAAATTCGAATCGAAATTAAAATGACCCACAACGATATGCCGAATATTTAAAATGTCAAAAAATAGACAGAATAAGTATGAGTGAGTGCTAAATGATGAATTTAACGATGCCATGAATATTTATAGTTTTGCCGCGAAACAACCGAAAAAAAAGAATATGTATATAAAAAAAAACCAGCGAAATAAAAGGCGCTCTCAAAAACTATACACACTTGAAATGTGTGAAAAAGAATCGACCGTATGTTTTCGTTAAAAATGTTTCGTTCGAAAGTAAAAGTGTATTTGTCAAGGCTTTGCAAAGACCAATCGAAAATCCGGCACATTTAGTTGTTGGTATATTCTTTGAATTTTTGATTTTTTTATTCTATTCGGATATTCATAACGAAAATGACGTAACTCATATAATGCCTGCCGATGGATGATCCCTTGGTGTTGTCACAAAAACACAAACTTTTTTGTAAAAACACATTTTAATTGATTTTTTAAACCAAATCAATGGATATCTACTGTTTTTTGTTGTTGTTGCATAGTTTCAAGCAATCAACACTTTCGCACATACACACACACACCTATCTATCAAAATCAAAGATTGTCATATTACTCATTAAGAGCGACATGTGTTTATTTTGTCAATTGGTTGTCAGAAATTGTGTGGCAGCGCATTTTTCCGCCACATCTAAGTCGTTAATTTTTTTTTCTTTTATTATTTTGAAGGTTATTCACAACCACTCAACGGTAGTGATATGATCGGTTTCATTCAAACAAATAGCGGAAATGTTTTCGTCTTGTTATGTCAAACGTGTTTCCCATAATCCCCCATAAATCCATAAATCGTCTATAATGATGCTGCTGAAATTTCCGAAATTTCTCACATATTTCGACTGTATACAATGACTTTAGAGAACTTGAAACGCATCGATTGTGCACACAATTGAAAAGTCCAAATGATGATAATTCTTAAACTGGTTTTCCACTTTTCATTTCGATTTGTGTGACATTTGCATTTAATTAGTTCAAATATGGCCAAATCAAGACCAACTCTTAGTTAATTACATTTCGTTGTTTTTTTTTTCGAAACTGTTTTTCTGATGAGAACATCAAATAAAAATGCAATTTTGAATGCGTACTTTGATATAAACCTTGTGCATGAGGTGAACTGCAATTCAAATGCATTTAATGCTAATGATTAAGTCGCAATAGCACAGAATTAGAAAAAAAAAATGTACACACACCGAACAATCCAGTGTGCCATTGTTTATTATCATGAACAAATAGAGAATGAGAATGTGAATTTTTTTTTTCGGCAAATCACATTCTAGAAATGTCAGTGTCATCCAAAAAGACAGATAAAACCGAAATAAATTTGAATTTTTTACTTAGAATCGATTTGCTAGTGGATTAGGTTAGTGTTATATATCTGCGAATATACATATATAAATTCGATAACGTGATTTTACACAGTATTTAATCGGTGCTGTTTCATCGATACGAATCGTTGTGCGGCAACTGAGAGTAAAGTGCACAAATACGCATACAGAAAGAGGAACAGCTGATTTTGGTCGTTCATTGTTCAAATTCGGTGCAGACGAATAAACAGTTTGTTCGCGCAGCACATGTACACATATCGAATGGTATATACGTGAATACGATTATCTATGTGTCGAATATGCCAGCCGACACTGACGTTTATAGTAAGAAAAATCCATCGAACCATACGGTTGTTATTCAGAAAATTCAGTGTGTGTTGCCGCATCCATTTCGAGAACTAACGTTGTTTTGCGAAATAGTTATTGATTTTCATGGCATAAATAGGATGAAAAAAATGTATAATTTATTGAATCATGAAACGAAATAAATATCCAAGTAGCAAAACGGTATTGTTGATTGGCATCGTTGGTTTTCAGTCCGAACTCAAGTTGGTCGTTTTTGAAATGATTGTGACGGTATCGGTGATTTTTTGGGCGTGAGCTATTTTCCTTAGTGAAATGCACAATTTGTCGGCACATATTTCCGCATGAATTTATTCGAATCATTCGGATTTTGTGTTGTTCGGCAAAGAGTAGGCGGCCGGCATTTTTTTTCTTTTTTCCCATTTGGTTCGGTGCAATTTGCAATACAAAAAAAAATCAATCTAATTCTAAATATTCACTGAATCATTACAACAGCTCAGTATTATTTTATCGACGAAACTCGAAATAAAATCCAATTATGTAAGAAATTAAGTGGCAAATTTAGTGAACAAAAAACAAAACCAACAACATAACATCGTACAAAAATTGCACTATAATTTGCGTAAGCGCAAAATAGAACATTCAAAATGGAAGAAAATGCGCAAAATAAGAAAGCATATAATTTTGCTTACGAAATTTTGGTATGTTCGATCGAATGTGTTTGTTTGTCTTTAAAAGAGGGTTTGCAATTTTCATTAAATTTGAATTTTTTTTAAAATTTATTATTCTATAGCGTTATGCGGAAAGTTTACGCGAACCGCTTCGAACTTATCGATCAGAGTTTGTCATTGGCAATACACCTCAGAGCGATAATGACAATGAGGATGTTTATACAACATCGTACAGCACATCACAGTAAGTGATATTATCATATTTTTTTCTTTTCGTAATGATTTCAGAGCTGTTAATGTGCCTATAACAGTTCTGGATGATTTATTTGAATTATATGCTCAAATGTATACTGATCCCTTTCGTTTCGTTTTATTTTAGATTTACAACGACAAGAACGTTGCAAACGGATGTTAAGCGTTTGTTCAGTGATACAACCGACAATGGCAACACGATAATTGAGCCAAGAGGCAATATATTGAATAAGCCAGGTGTGATTGATCCAAATTCGGGACGTGTTTTGACCATTGGCGAGGCAATACAGTCGCGAATATTGGACGTACGAACGGGTGAAATTGTTGTGAATCAAGAACGAATTACATTGGAAGAGGCAATCAAACGGAATTTAATCGATGCATCGTTGGCAAATAGTTTATTGCAGCCGGGTGCCGCATTCCATGCCGGTAAACCGATCAGTTTGCTCGAGGTGATACAACGTGAAATATCCGAAGCTGAAAATGGTTACGATTCAACTGAAAAACGTATTAAGGTAATAACCACAACGACGACCACATCCTCGTCCCGAAATGCGAATGATGATGATGATGATGTAGGCACCGCTAGTTATACGGTGACTACACACAACGAAAGTGTTAAAATCAAACCAAACGAATTGTGCTTAACGGATGCCATTGTGCACGGTTTAGTCGATACAAGTGGCTGGGTCATGGATCGCAATTCTGGCGATAAATTTCGTTTGGATTCGGCCATTGCAAATGGTTTGATAACACCACATGTACGTGAAATTGTTGATGCAAAGAACGATATTAAGATAACAATCCAACAAGCACTCGATGCGGGCATTTTAAATGCAAAAACCGGACGTTATATGCAAAATGTGACAAAAGAAAAACTAACATTTATTGAAGCAAAGAATCGACAGCTCATCGGTAAACCGATGACATTGAAAGATGTTTGTGATTTGAATTTAATTGAGAAAAATGGTGCGATTATTTCGCCAACGCGTCGTAATAAATTAAACATACTCGATGCAATTAATGTGGGTGTACTTGATAACGATTCGATAAAATCGGTAACAAAAACAAAAGACGATAAAATAACGTTGGCACAAGCACTGAACGAAGGTATCATTTTACCCGAATGTAAATATCGTGATGCAATTACACAAGAAGAAATGTCAATACCGGATGCCGTTGAACGTGGCCTTATTTCATCCGTTTCACAACGATCAATTTTCAATATTGATGGTTTTAAAGAACCACATTCAAATGATTTTGTATCACTGAATGTGGCATTGAGTAAGAATATTTTACGGAAAAAAGATGGCCAGTATCAATTGGATACGGGCAAAGGGAATTTAGTGCCATTGGAAGAAGCACTTGAAAATGGTCTTGTTCGACCCGAATTTTATGAAATGATCAAACGTCCAATTGGCGTATTTGATGCCACCGGCAAAGAATTATGCGTTTTAGATTTGGTTTATTACGATTTAATCGATCCAAAATCTGGTTTCCTTTTGCATCCAAAAACAAAAGCCATTGTACCATTAGATCAGGCCATCGAATCAAAATTAATTACACCAGAAGGTGCTTTATTGCTAAGCAGTTTATTAAATATTACATTAACCACAGAAACTGTGACAAAAACAATTCGACGTTATGTCACAATAACTGATGACACTGATGATCAAGTCAATCCAAAGTCACAAGTTGAAACAATTTTAACCTTTACCGATGCCGTCCGACTTGGTTACATTGATGAAAAACGTCAACTATTTACCGATCCAAATACTGGTAAAATTTATTCAATTCAACAAGCCCTAAATCATAGATTTATTTTACCCGATTCCAGTAGTGTTAACATTCCAAAACCGGCTGCACGTTCGACCATAACGCTCGTTCGTAAATCCATTGAACCCGAAAAATTGAGTGAAAAAATTGAAAAAACTAAAACCATTCATCAAGTACCGCTACAAAAGCGTAGTCTTTCTACGGAAATTTCTACACCGTCAAATGAATACTCAACATTCCATACGGAAACAAAAGTTGAAAAGAAATTCGATACGAAAACAATAACAACGGATTTCTTAACCGTTGAACAAAAAGTAATTCCAATGCAAGCAACTGAACAATTTCTTGAAGTGCCGCCAGAAGGTTGGCTACTATCAACAGCCATCGAAAAACGTCTATTCGATCCAATGACGGGTCTGTTCCACATCACAGCTACCGATCGTTTGGTTAGCTTCGAAGAATGCATTCAGTTAGAGATTATAAATCCAGAATCAGTGTCTGTGATTGATCCAACAAATGGTCGTAAGATCACTGTAAAACGTAGCTTTGAAAAACGTATTTTAGATCCGATTGGAAATTATAAGAAAAATAATAAACTCATTGGCATGAAACAGGCCATCGATTCAGGCTTAATCATTCTTGAAGATGCCATCAATGTGAGTCAATCAAATGAAAAAAGTGCTACCCTTCAGTTTATACATGAACCCGAACAATCTCATGTTGTGATCAAATCACGAGCACAATCACAAGATATACCCAGTCCCGAACCGGTTCAATTGGTACCGGGTATTATCTATGATCCATCAACGGCTCTAGTCATTTTCACCGAAACCGGTCAATCGGAGAATATTTTGTCGGCCGTCGAAAAAGGTTTGGTCGACAGTAATATGGTAAAGATTATCGATCCAAAGACCGGAACACCACTTACCGTAAAAGAAGCGATTGAAAGTAATGTTGTTGATAGTAAAACGGGTCAAGTGATTGATGCATCAAATAATAAAATCGATTTGATAAATGCATCGAAGCTTGGTTTGTTGGCGGTCATTGGTTCGCCATTGGTTGCGGCCGCTGGTGCCATTGATTCGTTGAAATTCTTTTTCGATCCAAAAACGGGTCAACAAATTCCCTATGAAATCGCTTATGAACGTGGTTTAATTTCAAAAGAAGAACTTTTGGCCGTTTCACCATCATATTCACCAAGTCATACGGCCGCCGAGACAAAATATACAGTTTCATTTGGACGCAGTCCGTCGAGTCCAGAACGCGAAACAAAACCAATTGTTTTGCAAAAAATGCGTAAAAAAATTGTTCGACCAAAAGATGCGGTTGAAAAAGGTATAATCGATCAAAAAACAGCCGAAGCATTAGAATCGAAAGAAGTATTTTTGGATGAGAATGGCGAAATTCAATCGCTTTCAGATGTTGTCAAAGCCGATAAAATTGAAGGAAATTCGGGAAAAATTGTCGATCCACAACGTGGCGATGTTTTGACAATAAACAAAGCCATTGAACGTGGCATTCTCGATTCCGATGGTACAAATCAAATTTTAGTACCACTTAACAAGTCTTTGTCAATTGCACAGCTCAAGCAACAAGGTTTAATCGATCCAAAATCATTGAAAATTATTCATCCCGAAACGGGTACGGTTTTAAATTTACGCGAAGCAATTATTTGTGAAATTGTTGATCCTCTGTCGCATGTTGTTGATCCATATACAAACGAAACGATTACACTTCAAAATGCTATCGAAAAAGGTGTCGTTGACGATGAAAATTGTTTAGTAAGAGCAAAACAAGGCAAAGTCGATTTACTTACTGCCATTCAACAGAAAACCTTCCCCGTCGATAAAGAATGCCAATCAATTGATATGCCACCGTTGGGCATGACATTGGCTGTGGCCATTAAAAAAGATGCCATTGATCCGAAAACAAATGAATTCATACATCCAATTAGTGGTGAACGTGTGCCTTTACTTCAAGCCATTGAGAATAATACAATTATGGCTTTGCCTTACACACCAAACGTTGATAGCATTAATATTTCCGATGCACTTGATGCGAATTTAATTGATTTTACAGCGGGTACCGTTAAAAATCCAAATACTTCTGAAATTCTTCCCGTTTCGGAAGCAATTGAAAATGGTGTTTTGGTGGTTAAACCATTGCCCGAATTGATTCAATTGCATTCATCTGGACCGCATACTTCGGTCACTGAAACTGTAACATCTTATCACACAATTACAACAAAAATGGTTGAATTGCTGGGCGGCTATGTACTTGTATCGCCAAATGAAGTAAAACACCTTCAAACGGGCAAAATTCTTTCGATCGATGAAGCCAAAGAAAAGGGTATTATTAAAGATGAAAGTCAAACCAGTCAACAGTATGCAACGAGAGAAATAAAAGTGAATTTCTCTGATGCCATCAGACGTGGTCTGGTTGATATTAAAGCTGGAACGTATACGGATCCATCGTCTGGTGCAATAATGCCCATTCAACAAGCTGTTAGCGATGGCATTCTTGAAACTGATGATAAATCCAGTGATAATGAAAGCGAAGGAACATCTAAAACTGAATCGATGACTCTTTCAGAGGCCGTCGATACAATATTCGATGAAAAAACCAAACAATTCCGTGATCCAAAGAATCCAAAACGTTTGGTCACATTTAGTGATGCAATGAATGAAGGCATTATTGATAGTAAATCGGTTGTATTTGATGTACGATCGGGTAAAGCTCAAACATTAGAAGATGGCGTTAAAGTTGGTTTGATCGATGCAAAAACGGGTGAAATTAAACAGCCCACTGGCAAGAAGGTTAATGTTAAAGAAGCAGCTAAATTGGGTCTGATGGCCGTTGTTGGTGCACCGATTTTGGCTGGCATGGCTGTTGCCGATGCTGTTAAAAATGTTACCAAAAAAGTGACAGACAAATCAGCAAAATCGTCACCAAAATCGTCCAAACCCGAAAAAGTTGCGAATTATGAAAAACCAATTGAATCTTCAAAAGGAGAAAAATCCATGATAATTGAAAAACCATCAATAGTCAAAACGGTCGAAATCGTTGAAAATGTTGAAATACCCACAACTGCTGTGGTAACGGTTGAAAAATTGGATAAACCCGAAAAATCGGAAAAACCAATTCCTCAAGTCCGAACAAAGGTGACTGTACAAGAAATTGAAGAAAAACCAGAATCAGAATTAGACTCACCATTATCATCAACGACAACAACCACAACAATGACCACGACCACTACCACAATTACCATTGGTGGTGGTGAAGTTGAAGAGCCCCAAAAACCAATCATTTCCGAGGGCATTGTTGGCACAAAGAATATTGTTGTTGAAACAGTAAAATTAATTCAATCAGAAAGTGTTCAATACCCAGAAGTGTTTGAGCCAACAACGTCAACGGTAACCATTGAAACGGCAGCACCGCAACTTCGTATAAATGAAACCCTTACACCGGAACAACTTGAACTTTACGGTGTTTTCGACAAAGAAACCGAATCATTTGTCAATCCCGATACACAAGAACGAATTCCATTCTATTCATTTATTTACGATTTAAATTTATTCGATCCATCGAATATTTATGTAAAAGATTTAAGTCAAAATGTGTACGAACCATTTGAGGTGGCGCTGGAAAAGCCGTTAATTGACAAAAATTCGGGTCACATGGTTGATTCGAAGAGCGGTCAACGTGTACCATTCTTTGAATGTGCACGTCGACGTTGGATTCTCGAACAAATACCAGAAGAAGATGAAGAAGATGAAGAATATGAAGAGAAATCCGAACAAATTGATATATCACATACGGATGAAGCGCCATTAAAATCGCCCGGTGTTGAAAGTGTCATTGAAGAAATTGAGCCCGAATCAATTGCGCATGCAATCAAAACGGGTGCCATTCGCATTGAACGTTTATTGATCAAAGATCCCGTTTCGGGTCAAACAATTCCAATGTCGGAAGCGGTTGATCGTGGCATTGTCGATCTACGACAAGGTGTCATTGTCAATCCAAAGACACGAGAATCCATTGAATTTTCAAAAGCATGCGATGATGGTGTCTTAGTTATGGCCAAACAACCGGCCATTTCGCTTGAAGCGATTGTACGTCAAAATCTTTATGAACCAAATGAAGGCGTTATTTATGATATTTCAAAGAAAAATTCGTATAACGTACGAGAAGCAATCGATAATGGTATTGTTCATCCAGATATTTCATTGATTAAAGATAAAACCACAAATGAAAATGTTCCACTTAATGATGCATTGAACAAGCAATTGGTTTTGTATACGGGCAAAGTTAAGCGAAATGATCAATTGGTGCCGCTTAATGTGGCATTCGATGAAGGACTCATTTCAACAAAACCCATCAATTGGGATTTACTTCAAGTGCTCATCAAGCAATATTATTCGCCAAAAACTGGCACATTCCTTAATCCAACGACTGGAAACGAAGAGACACTTCAAGATGCCATTAAAGCCGGCTGGATTGATACGACTGCGATTTTAGTAAAAGATGAACAAATTGATGATGTTTTGCCAATGAATGATGCCATTCAAAGTGGCCTAATTGATGTTACACGCGGTGTCATTACACGTCCAGAACTTCCATTGGACGATGCAATGAATAAGGGATACTTGTTAAGTGCAAACAAACCATATTCTCTATCTGATTTGATTATTCGACACTTGTACGATCCGATGACGGGTCTTTTAAGCATTGACGGGCAACAAGTGACATTGGAAAAAGCGCTTAAAGATGGTTTGGTACAACCACAAGATATGGTTATTAATGATCCACGCACCGGTGAAATAATTACATTACTTGAAGCTATTCGACGTGGTATCATTGATCCACGCACCGGAATTGCCATCGATCCACGTTCGGGTCTGAAACTTACATTAGTCGATGCATTCGAAAGAGGCATTCTAATACAATCGAAACGTAAATGTACGTTGCCGGATGCCGTTTTCAAAGGCATTTACGATCCAAAATCCGGTAAATTTAGTACATCACAAACATCGGAAAAACTATCGGCCGAACGTGCCATTCGACGTGGCATCATTGATGCTCAATCAACAATTGTCAATGTAAAAGGTCGTGTGTTACCATTCGAATTGGCGGCTGAGTCGGGCATTGTTGATGTTCGTCGTGGCATGGTTTTCGATGATTACGACAATAAAATTGATTTCCGTGAAGCTTTCGATCGCGGCATTTTAATTGAAGTAAAGAAACCAATCAGTCTTTGTGAAACAATGCTCAAAGGGTTGTATGATGAACAAACTGGTTTGTTTATGGATCCAAAGAGTGGTAAACAATTGACAATTTCTCAATCATTAGGTCGAAATTTGATCGATCCAAATTCGGTTCAAATGAAAGACTTAAGTACTGGTTTATATAGACCAATATCATTGATTGAGGCCACACAAACAGGTCTGATTGACGGTGAAAATGCGCTGATTTTAATCGGCGACAAGCGCATCACATTGCGTGAAGCATTCGATTTGGGTTTGTTAACCGATACAAATGCACCGATAAGCATTCAAAGAGCCATTCATCAAGGTCTCTATGAAAGTAAATCGGGTAAAATTCATGATACAAAATCCGGCCGTAAAATTACATTGCTTGAAGCGATACGGAAATTTACAATCAATCCACAATTGCCGTGCTATTTCAATGAACATGAAGAGACATTATTGTCATTGGGCGAAACGTGCCGTGCACGTCTCATTGATCGTCGTGAAGGCGTTTTCAAAGAACCGAGCAGCGATACATTTGTGCCATTAAACGAAGCAATGGCATTGGGTTTGATTGTTGACATTGAAAATGGTTCATTTGGTTTATACGAAGTAATTGCAATGGGATTGTATAATCGTCACACCAAACAAATCATTCATCCAGTAAATAATCGACGATTAACGTTGCAACAAGCATGCGTTGAAGATTTAGTCAGTCCGGTTGCTTCGCTGGTTAAAGACACTACAACCGGTAAATATTTGAAATTAAATGAGGCTGTTAACGCTCAAATCGTTGACGATACACAAGGTGTTTACATTCATTCAAAGTATACGCTTGATTTGGTTGAGGCACGTAAACGTGGTCTCATTGTTTCCAATCAAAAATTATTGTCGGTGGAAAAAGCCGTTAAAATGATGATTTTAATTGTTGATAGCGGAAAATTCATTGATCCAGCATTAAATGTGTCATTTAATTTACAAGAATCCATCGATAATGGTTTGATTGATGCTGAAACGACTGTGTTCAAAAATTTTGTAACTGGTCAATATAAACCGTTGAAACAAGCCATTGCCGAGGGTGACATCGATGTTGGCAAAGGTAAAGTACTTGATCCCAAATCAAAATTGGCTTACACCTATGACGTTGCATTGGAGAAAGGATTACTTGTTACTATTGATCGGCCGGTTACCGGTCGTTCGATAATTCGTCGTGATAGTATTGATTTAACCATGTCACCCGTATCGAAAACACCACGTGAAATGACGCTACGTGAAGCTATTCGTTACGAAATTATAAATCCCGAAACAACTGTATTTAAAGATCCGGTTACTGGTAAATTTAAAGCTCTCAAACATATTATAAATCACATTGATCCGGAAATTCGTGCTGTTGTCGATCCAAAATCATCGTTCTTTGTATTCGATAAAACATTTGTTATTTATACACGTGAACCAATATCATTTGAATATGCGGTCGAGTCCAAACAATTGAATTTATCAACGGGTAAATTTATCGATTCATTGGACACAACGAAAAATGAATATTTGCTGAAAGATGCGATCGGACTTGGATTCATTGATCCCGAATCGGCGTTAATAAAAGACGGTGCAAAAGGAAAATTAATTCGTTTGCCCGAAGCGTATCGCAAAGGTTTGATTGATGCTGAAAAAGCAAATGTTGTTGATTCAACAACATCGAAATTGTATCCACTACAAAATGCCTACGAAATTGGTCTATTAATCACACCGAAACGCTCATTTGGCTTATTGGAAGCGCTTTCGTTACAATTGTACAACACACATGATGGACAATTTGCCGATCCATTTGCCACAACATCGACTTATACGACCGTCGAACCGTCACAACAACCACAAATAAAACGACACACACTGAACGATGCAATTGCATCCGGTCTTATTGATCCAACAACGACCGTCGTTCGTGACACATCGAACAGTACAATAATACCGTTAACAGCGGCCATTGCATTAAATATCGTTGATCCAACAAACGGACAACTTATTAAATCCGACAACGATAAACTTGATTTGGTAAAAGCACAAGAAAAAGGATTCTTGTTGCCAGCTGAACAACGGGTGAGTTGTTATTGTGATCGCGACACAAATTCGATTAAAAAGCATCCAATTGCATTTTTGCTCTATATATACATTTTTTTTGATGTCGTTTTTTTATATATTCCTACATATATACTTTTTTTGTTCTCATTTTAACTGGTTGTTTTTTTTTTAAATAATTTTACTTAATCGAAAGAAGTTTATGCGTACATATTGGTACTTCTTCTTTCTGCGTTTCTTAATTTAATCAATACTTTTTTTTAATTCATAAAAAAACGCTTTTTTTCGTGCCAATTCAAGATTTCATTGCAAAACAAACAAAACATTGAGCTAACACCTATTTTTTCCTTTTCATTTTCTCACCACACGCACTCACACACATTCTTATGCGCCAAAAATCTTTTTTCTTTCTCTACAAATTTCGGCTTCTCTTTTTGTTTTTTTTTTCTCGCCATTTTGCATGTCTTTCAGAAAATGCATCCATGTTTTTGTCTAATACCAATTTTTCGAAAAATAATCTAAAAAAAATATGAAAACGATTTTGTTTGAAAGTAATCGCTCATAAGAAATTGTCAAAATATCGTTTGAATTTTTTTTATTTGTAAATAGAAACCATTCATTTGAATTTCGTATTTTGATCGATTACATTCAAACAATTGACAAATCCATTTTGTGCTCATTTAATCAAAAACATTTTTTTTTGTTTTAACCTGGTTTTATCATTCTAAAAAAATTCAAAGAAATCCAAATCAAAATTAACCGAAATAAAAATATAAATTTGGAAAACAAAAATCCATAACGATTCATCAAGCGCCGACATAAAGCGCAAATTCAAAATCTGATCATATCATGGTACTAATCCACCAAAAACGCACCAAATTTTTATTTGAATAAATAAGGCGTTAGTCTCAATGCTTCACAAATAGAACCAACAATGAACTTGTTTCGATTCGTAAGCCTCAAAAACAAATCACAATAACAACAAAAGGTTTTAAACCATATTGGTATATCTTTTGCATATTTTCGACATCAAATGCAAAAATAATCAAAAAAAATAAATACATATGCCTTGTATTTTGCTGCTAATCATTTTGTTCTATTTTTTTGACACACAGCTACACACATACAAACCGAGCTCTTTCTCTCTCTTCATTTTTGCCAGTCCATTTTTCATATGACAAAAAAAAAGATATTCTAAAACAAAAAAAAAAAGATCCAAGACGAGGTCACACATACAAACAAAATCATACAAACAAACAAAAACGCCTTTAAATCGTCATCATCATTCATCAATTCAAGAACAAATATTTTCGTTTTTACACTTTTAAATAAATTTAATTTTGCCACATATTTTTTTATATATAAATAGATTTAATAAATGCATGAAATATTTTATTAGTGCACACATTTTATTGGATTGTTAATGCACGTTTATGATAATGGCATGTTTTTAATGCGAAATCGCGGTGTTCTGATTTTAAGTCTTTTTATTTACAGGTTGATTTATTTATGTTTAAATTTTCATTTGCAGCATCAAATTTTCAGCATATTCAAGATTTTTCTTTTTATTTAGTTTAAGAAAGAAACTACAACATCTAATTTAAACTAATTTTTAGTGTGGTGTATTGGGTATTTTTTTCCCCTTTTAATTTGCATGGGGTAGCATAAGATTTATCTTTTGAATGTGAATGTTTTATTTGTATTTCGGTTGGTTATATTGTTGTTCAGCTTATTCTTTGTTTGGTTTTATTGATTATGCCAAAGTCTATATTTATTGTATTGCGTGTGTGTTTTAAGAAACATTTTGGTTGAATTATTTCTTGTTGTATTTTTGGGGTGATTTTCATTAGTTTTACTATAAATGCTTCGGTATTTTTTTGCGATATTCACATAAAATATAAGCGAAGTTGTTTTCAATCTACAGTTTTTGAAATTGACTTCCAAGTGGAGGACAGCTCCGGCTAATTATATTTTATGTGTTATCCGTTGTTGTTTTTCATATGTACTGGCGTTGCTTTTTCAATATATTTTAAGAGACTTTTTTTTGCTACGCATTTTTCTCTATCATCTTGTTGTTTAAAGTGAAAAAAAAAACAGCAGGTATTTTTGAGTTTTCTTTTTATTCTTTCAAATTTCTCTCTTGAGACTTTTGCATTTAAAATAATGATACACATTTCTACCCTTGATTTTGTCATTTTTTTTGCATCATTTACCACTCATTTTTTTTTGGTGTATTCATTTGGGCATTTGCTTTTTTGCATTTCCAATTTTTTTTTTCATTTCAAAACATATTTTCTAATTCGTTTTTCATTTAAATTGTTTATGCCAAGCAGCAAGCAGTCATTGAGAAATTCAATTTGTGCGAGGATAATTTGTCGGGTCTTTTGAAATGGATTGGTCAAATCGAACAGAAAATCGCATCGGTCGGTGGACCAAAGGAATACATTGATGAATTGCGCAATCAAATCAATTTACTCAAGGTAATCAACGCACATTTAAAGAAGAAGTTTTAAAAAGAATTTAATTAAATTGTGAATAAAAATGTCATTAAAACAGCAAATCAAAGAAGAAATCGATGGGCAATCACGACCAGTTGCATCTTGTTTGGAACAAGTGCGTCAACTTGTATTAACTGGAGGTGATGTACTCAGTGCACCAGAAGTAACCAGTCTTGAGAATTCGGGACGTGAACTTCGTTCACGTGTTGACCGTGCACAAGATCGCACATCAAAATTGCTGAAGAAACTAGGTGCAGCACGCGACGAGCTAAGCAAATTGAGGTAATAATGTAATTTACACTGTAGAAGGAGTCGATTATTTATTTTCATTGTCCATTTCAGATCGGAGCTCGAAGTATTCAACACCTGGTTGCAAACAAGTCGTCGTACATTGGAAGATAAAGAACGTGCTCTATCTGATTTGAATCGTTTGGCATCACAATCTGAATCGATACGTGATTTTGTCAGCGATGTTATTGCTCATCAGGCCGATTTGCGTTTTATTTCAATGGCCGCACAAAAGTTCGTCGATGAATGCAAAGATTATCTTGGTACATTAAATGATTTCCGTACATCGTTGCCAGAGCGTTTGCATCATGTTGAACCATTATCGAATTCGGACAGTCCAATTCGTAAGGAAGTTCAATTGGTGTCGGCCCAATACAAGGATTTATTGCATCGTGCAAATGCATTGTCAGACCGTTTGTCTGGTTTGGGTGGTCGTCAACGTGAATATCAAGATGCATTAGATAAAGCAACAAATTGGTTGAAGAGCATTCAGCCACGAGTGAGTGCAGTTTTATCCGATCCAGTAGCAGCTGATCCACAATCAGTACAAGAACAAATGAACGAAACGAAAGCATTACACAAAGAGTTTTTGAATCAAGGCCGTTTAATTGATAATGCACAACAAGCATTGAATGCATTATTGAAATCAATGTCCGGCCAATTGAGCCCATCCGAGGTGTCCGCTTTAGAAGTGCCGGTTGAACAACTTAAGGACAAATATAATCAATTACTAGAATCACTCGGTGATAGATGCAAGTTGTTGGACACGGCACTCGTACAATCACAAGGCGTTCAAGATGCATTGGATGGTCTCGGCAATTGGGTCAATCAAACCGAAGACAAATTTAAATTACAATTCCGTCCAGCTTCGTTGATCAAAGAACGTTTACAAGAGCAAATTCGTGAACATCGTTCCCTTTTGGCCGATTTGGAATCACATCAAGCCAGTATCGAAAGTGTAACAGCATCAGCAAATGATTTAACTGCGACTGCATCAAATGCACGTATTGCCAAAAAGATTCAAGGTAAATTACAAGATGTTGTCGGCAAATACGAGAAATTGTATGACAAAGCACTCAAACGTGGTGAATTCTTGGACGAAACATTGGTTCAACTCGATAAATTCAACGATGAAAGCTCAAGTGTTGAAACTGAATTGTGTAACATTCAAGAGGCTCTTGAAAATCGTGATTTGGTCACACTTTCAGTTGACGAACTATCGACACGCATGAATGAATTGAATCGTATCAAAGATCATATTCGGCCATTGTTCGAGGATTGTGTACATCAAGGTAAAGATTTGGTGGGTAAACGTGATGTTACCGACACTGGACCGGTACGTGATCGTGTCAAAGCATTGGAAAATCAATGGAAAAATCTCGATGTTTCGATCAGTGAAAAGGCCAAATTGTCAAAACAACGTGCCGAACAACATAATGCCTATGAAAATTTGAAGAATCAAGTGAACGCATGGTTGACCAGCATTGAAAATCGAACAAATTCTTTGGCACCGATCGCCATTGATTTGAACACCATTAATCGCCAAATTGAAGAAATGAAACCACTTGCAAAAGAACATCGTGACTATGCACCAACCATTGATAAAATTAATGATTTGGGCACACAATATGATTCATTGATTCGTCCAGAAAGTCCATCACGAAAACGTTCGAGCTATAGTCCAATTAAACGCACAACCGCAAGCCCATTGCGTCGTCTATCGGGCGATGGTCGTTCACCGTCACCTACCAAAGGAAGTCCGTCCGTTTCACCATTGTCACCGGGTGGTTCTAGTGGATTTGGAAGTCGACGATCGTCGCAAGACGGTTTTCAACTTTCCGATTTGTCGCCAATCCAACAGCAACTCAACGAAATCAATAATCGTTACAGTTTGGTCGGTGTACGTTTGAGCGATCGTCAAAATGAATTGGACAGTTTACGTGATGAGGTGAAGAGACATCATGAAAATCTAAAATCACTATCGGCTTTCTTGGACAAAATTCAACGTCAAGTGCCAAAGGATACCATTTCAAATAAGGATGATGCTGAGAAATGTACGCGTCAAGCACGTAAAGTATTGGAAGAAATGTATGAAAAGCAAAGCTTGCTTGACTCAACCAAATCCCAAATTAAAGATTTACTACGTCGCAAACCAGACGTACAGGGTGCTGATCAATTGAAGGCCGAATTAGATGAGGTGGCCGAACGTTGGAAGAATCTCAACGATTTGTGCAAGAATCGAATTGATTTCTCGGAACAAATACGCGATTTCCTCGATACACATGACAATTTGAACAATTGGTTAGTAGCCAAAGAACGTATGTTAACCGTATTGGGACCAATTTCATCTGATCCACGTATGGTGCAATCACAAGTACAACAAGTGCAAGTATTGCGTGAAGAATTCCGTACACAGCAACCACAATTGAAGCATTTACAAGATATTGGTCACAATATTTTGGATCAACTCAATCCAGCTTCCACCGAAAGCAAATCGGTGTCGACGAAATTACAAAATGTACAAGACAAATGGGACGATTTGGTGGGTCGTTTGGATGAACGTGCACAAAGTTTGGGCGCTGCTGCCGATACCAGCAAAGAATTTGATGCAGGCCTTAGCCGTCTACGTGATGCACTACAAAAGATAAGTGATGATTTGGATAAAGTAGCCAGCGACGGTGATCATCAAGAGAATTTACGTAAAATTGACAATTTGGATCGTCAATTAGAAGGTCAACGTCCATTGTTGGCCGATGCCGAAGCAGCCGGTGCTGCATTGTGCAATGTATTGAGCGATCCAGCATCACGTGCCGATGTAAATACACGTCTTGGTGCCATTGGCAAACAATATCAAGCATTGCAAAAGAAATTGGACAATCGTAAAGCCGAAACGGAAGCCGCACTTCGTGATGGCCGTCAATTTGGCGAAAGTTGTGCACGTACATTGGGTTGGTTGTCGGGTGAATTGGGCAATCTTAGCGAACGTTTGCTCATTTCTGCTCATAAACCAACATTACAACATCAAATCGATACACACGAACCAGTTTATCGTGAAGTTATGGCACGCGAACATGAAATTATTATGCTATTGAATAAGGGCAAAGAACTTCAAAATCGGCCCGGCATTCTCAGCAGTGATCGTACGATTCAACGTGATTTGGATAAGATTTCACAACAATGGGAGAAATTGCGTCGTGATGTAGTCGATCGACATTCACGGCTGCAAACCAGCATGGAACATTGTAAGAAATATCTTGTTGCATCCGAAACATTCTTTGCATGGTTGAGATCGGCTGAAGATAAATTGGCTTCATTGAAACCAGGAGTTTTGAAAAAGTCACAGCTTGATCAGCAATTGAAGGATTTACAAGCGTTCCGCAGTGAAGTATGGAAGCGTTCCGGTGAATATGATAATGCACGTGGTCTTGGTGAAACATTCCTTGCATCGTGCGACGTTGACAAAGAACCGGTCAAAGCTGAATTGCAAGACATGAAAGAACGATGGGAAAAATTGAAAAATGACCTTTTGATACGTGAACAAGCGCTCGAATCGTGCGATCGTCGTCTACGTGAATTTAACGATGATTTACGTAATTTGGATAATCGTGTTGGTCGATGCGAAGATCGATTGGGTGCTCATGATGCTTTGGGCGGTGCCGGCAAAGATCCAAAACTATTGGAACGTGTCAAGGCCATCCGTGAAGATGTGAACGAATTGAAGAAACCATTACAATCGTTACGTAAATTGGCCAGTGATATAAATGCCGAGACTCGTGCTGCCGGCGGTGATGCCAATCATTTGGAGGGTGAAGTTGAAGCAATTGGTGATCGCATCGATGATTTACAAGCTCGTTTGGATGATCGTTGTGGTGAATTACAATCGGCCGCCACAGCAGTTACTCAATTCAATGAAAAGGTCAAGAATTTGGGCGTAGATTTAACCGAATTGGAAAATATTGTCGACGGTTTACCAGCACCGGGTCGTGAAATAAAGGTGGTTAAGAGTCAATTGAATGATGTCGATCGTATCATTGGCAAAATTCAACAAGCTGCTGAAAATGTTGACGAAGTTGAACATGCCGGCGAACAATTGGTCGATGCTGGTTTCTCACCAGACACCATTCAAACACGTGAACAAATTGCCGGCCTACGTAAAACAGTGCGTCGTTTGGAAAATCGTACAAGAGACCACGAGGATCTATTGAAGAAGGCTTTTAAACAATTGGAAAACTTCTACGATTCGTACACCAATACAATCGATGACCTCGGTGAAGTGGCCGATGAAATTCGTAAATTGAAACCGGTCAGCTCGGAATTAGATCAAATTCGTAATCAACAAGAGGACTTACGTCATTTGCGCAATAAAGTTGTTGAACCATTGGCCCATACAGTTGCCGAAGTGAATCGTTTAGGTTCTGATCTAGTGCGTACAGCACAAAGCGGCGTTTCAACTGCCGTTCTCGAAAAAGATTTGGAAAAATTGAACGAAAAATGGAATGACATCAAAGAAGCGTTGAATTTGAGAGAACGTAAATTGGATGTAGCTTTATTACAATCAGGTAAATTCCAAGAAGCTCTCGACAGTCTATCGAAATGGTTGGGTGACATTGAAGAAATGGTTGCCAATCAAAAGCCACCAAGTGCCGACTACAAGGTCGTCAAGGCACAATTGCAAGAGCAAAAATTCTTGAAAAAACTTTTGTTGGATCGTCAAAATTCAATGTCATCATTGGCTCAATTGGGACAAGAAGTGGTTAGTAATTGTGATCCATCTGAAAAGGCAGCCATCGAAGGTCAATTGAAAGAGCTTAAAAATCGATTCAATGCACTCACTGATGCAGCCGAAAATCGTACACGTGATCTTGAAGAAGCAATGAAAGTGGCCAAATTATTCCAAGACCGTCTCATACCGTTGACACGTTGGTTAGACGGAACTGAACGTGCCATTAAGAATATGGAATTGATACCAACCGACGAAGAGAAAATCCAACAACGTATTCGTGAGCATGATGCATTGCATGATGAAATTTTGGGTAAAAAACCCGATTTCTCCGAATTGACCGACATTGCGGGTCAATTAATGGTGTTGGTTGGCGAAGATGAGGCCATTGGTTTGGGTGAAAAGGTTCGTGGTATTACCGATCGTTATACCAATTTGGTCGATGCCAGTGATAATGTTGGTCAATTATTGGCCGAATCACGACAAGGATTACGTCATTTGGTATTGACGTATCAAGAATTGATTGCCTGGATGGAAAGTATGGAACAACGTTTGGCACGTTATCGTGTCATTCCAGTGCATACCGATAAATTGCTCGAACAAATGGACATTTTGGTTGAATTGAATGAAGACATTGCTCGACGTGCACCAAATGTTGAATCAACCGTTGAAGCCGGTTCCGAACTTATGAAACACATCACCGCCGACGAAGCCATTCAATTGAAAGATAAATTGGATTCGATTCAACGTCGTTACGGTGAGCTCACCAATAAAGGTGGTGATTTGCTTAAGAGCTATCAAGCCGCTTTGCCAATTGTACAGAAATTCTACGATGCCCATAATCGTTTGGTTGAATGGATGCAAGGTGCTGAAGGTGCATTGGCCACAGGAGATCCACGTGAAAGTGATATTTTACGTTTGGAAGGTGAATTGAGCGAAATGCGACCAGTGCTCGAAACTGTTAATTTGGTTGGACCACAATTGTGCCAATTATCACCGGGCGAAGGTGCTTCGACTATTGAAAGTTTGGTTACACGTGACAATCGTCGTTTTGATGCGATTGTCGAACAAATTCAACGTAAAGCCGAACGTTTACATCTCAGCAAATTGCGTTCAAAGGAAGTTACCGGCGATTTGGATGAATTACTTGAATGGTTCCGTGATATGGACGCTTCATTGCGTGACGCTGATCCACCAGCAATGGAACCAAAATTGGTGCGTGCACAATTACAAGAGCATCGATCAATTAATGATGATATTTCAAGCCAAAAGGGTCGTGTACGTGATGTAACAGCTGCGGCCAAAAAAGTCTTACGCGAATCCCAACCAAATGACAATACAGTTGCATTGCGTGAAAAATTAGAAGATTTGAAAGAAGTCGTTGATACAGTTGTTAATTTGTGTGCTGAACGTTTATCGATTTTGGAACAAGCATTACCATTATCCGAACATTTTGCCGATTCGCACAATACATTCACGTTGTGGTTGGACGATATGGAACATCAAATATCGGTGCTTAGCATGCCAGCTTTGCGTCCCGATCAAATTGCCATTCAACAAGATAAAAACGAGCGTCTCGTTCAATCGATTTCCGAACACAAACCATTGCTGGACAAACTTAACAAGACCGGCGAAGCACTTTCTGGTCTCGTTGCCGACGAAGATGCTGCCAAAATACACGAAATTCTTGACAACGACAATGCTCGTTATGCCGCACTCCGAACTGAATTGCGTGAACGTCAACAAGCATTGGAACAAGCATTACAAGAATCCAGGTATTTATTCACATTTACACTATTTTTTCTCACACATTTTTGCTTTACTAATTTTATGATTTTATTCGTGTAGTCAATTTGCCGACAAATTGGAAGGAATGTTGCGTGCGCTATCAAATACTGCTGATCAAGTGAATCAATCTGAACCAATATCGGTTCATCCACCAAAGATTCGCGAGCAAATCGAAGACAATGCCGCAATCATCGATGATTTGGACAAACGTGAAGATGCATATTCGACTGTACAACGGGCTGCCAACGATATTATTGCCAAGGCTGGTAATAAATCCGATCCAGCTGTTAAGGATATCAAAAATAAACTTGACAAACTCAATAAATTATGGAATGATTTACAAAATGCAACATCTAAACGTGGTGCCGCATTGGACGATGCACTAACGGCAGCCGAGAAATTCTGGCGTCAATTGCAAGAGGTGATGGAAACATTAAAGGATCTTGAAGAAACGTTAACGTCACAAGAGCCACCAGCCGCTCAACCGGCCGAAATTAAGAAACAACAAATTGCATTGCAAGAAATCCACCAGGAAATGAACCAAACGAAACCCGATGTTGAGCAAGTGCGTCGCAATGGCAACAATTTGATGTTGTTATGTGGCGAACCAGAGAAACCAGAAGTTAAGAAACACATCGAAGATTTGGATCATGCTTGGGATAATATTACCGCATTGTATGCAAGACGTGAAGAGAATCTCATCGATGCCATGGATAAAGCAATGGAATTCCATGAAACATTACAAAAACTATTGGAATTCTTGGCCAAAGCCGAAGATCGGTTTGTCAATTTGGGTCCAATTGGCGCTGACATTGATGCCGTTAAGAAACAAATCGAACAACTTAGACGCTTCAAAGACGATGTCGATCCATATATGGTTGAAGTTGAGGCTTTGAACAGGTACGATTTTTATTTTAAAAGTCATTTCTATATTTTAACAACAAACAAACAAATTTAAATGTTCAATTACTCAACGTATCATTATACTCTTCTCATGCCAATCATTCATATCATCAAACGCTCTGAAGGGCTATCGGAAGGCAAGACCATTTTTAATCAATAAATTGATGTTGTTTGTGTATTAGTTTTTTTTTGCCAAAAGTCACTTTAGCAATCCCTGGAATGTTACCGCATTTTTATTTTCATTCAAACAGAATCGATTTTTTATGATATTCAGTGAAACAAATTTTTTTTTTGGAATAATATACATTTTTTTTCCATTTTTTATTTAAATAACTTTACAAATTATTTCACCAAAATTAACTTTTCTTCATTTCATTTAATCGTATGATTTATATGTGTATCTTGTGATTGCAACAATCAAAATGTATGTGAAATTAATCGATATTCGATTTTCTCATTTGATAAAAAATAGACAAGCCATCGATTTGACAGAACGAACAACACCTGAGCAAGCAGCTTCAATTCGTGAACCATTGAACACAGTGAATCGTCGATGGGAGAATTTGTTGCGTGGTATGGTCGACAGACAAAAGCAACTTGAACATGCACTGTTACATCTCGGTCAATTCCAACATGCCCTCAACGAACTTTTGGTATGGATTAATAAAACCGACAACACACTGGATCAACTCAAACCCGTACGTATTTCAATTAATAATATTCTCTCATTATATGAATAAAAAATACTAATGTTTACACATTTTTCCACAGATTCCTGGCGATCCACAATTGCTCGAAGTTGAATTGGCTAAATTGAAGGTGCTAGCAAATGATATCCAAGCGCATCAAAGCTCCGTTGATACACTCAACGATGCTGGTCGTCAATTGATCGAAAGCGAACGTGGTTCGACCGAAGCATCAACCACACAAGAGAAACTCAGTAAATTGAACAATCAATGGCGTGAATTATTGCAAAAGGCGGCCGATCGAAAACATGAACTCGAAGAAGCATTACACGATGCCCAAACGTTCATTGCCGAAGTGCAAGATATTCTCGGTTGGTTGGGTGATGTTGATGCTGTAATTGGTGCAAGCAAACCAGTCGGTGGATTACCCGAAACCGCATCCGAACAATTGGAACGATTCATGGAAATTTTTAATGAATTAGAAGAGAATCGTCCAAAGGTTGAAACATTACAGGCTCAAGGTCAAGAATATCTCAAGAAACAAGAACAATTGAAAAAGACACCATCAAGCAATTTACAACACACATTGCGTACATTGAAACAACGATGGGAAGCGGTTTTGTCACGTGCATCCGACAAAAAGATCAAATTGGAAATTGCATTGAAAGAAGCCACTGAATTCCATGATGCACTTCAAGCATTCGTTGAATGGTTGACATCGGCCGAAAAACAATTGGCCAGCGCATCGTCTGTGTCGCGTGTTCTTCAAACCATTCAACATCAAATTGAAGAACATAAAATTTTACAAAAAGACGTGTCCATTCATCGTGAAGCAATGCTATTGTTGGACAAAAAGGGAACACATCTAAAATACTTTAGTCAAAAACAAGATGTAATTTTGATCAAAAATCTATTGGTATCGGTGCAACATCGTTGGGAACGTGTTGTTGCCAAAGCAGCCGAACGTACACGTGCACTTGATCACGGTTACAAGGAGGCCAAAGAATTCCATGATGCTTGGCATAGTTTATTGACGTGGTTACGTGAAACCGATGCCAATCTTGAACAATTAGCCGAAGAAGCGGCGGCCAGCAACGATGCAGCCAAGATTAAGAAACATTTGGATCGTTTGAAGGATACACAACGTAATTTGTCCGGTAAACAAGGTCAATACGATACGACAATGCGAAGTGGAAAGAATCTCATTGATCGAGCACCAAAGAGTGATGAACCAACTCTAGCGGGTATGTTGACCGAATTGAAAGAAGCATGGACACGAGTATGCTCGAAGAGTGTTGATCGTCAACGTAAATTGGAAGAAGCTCTTTTGTTATCTGGCCAATTCTCTGATGCCTTACAAGCTCTGCTCGATTGGTTGCGCAAAACAAAGAATCGCCTATCCGAAGATGGGCCAGTTCATGGTGACCTCGAAACGGTTACACAATTGGTTGAACAGCACAAAACTTTGGAATCCGATTTGAGTAAACGTGCCACACAAATGCAAAGCGTATTGAAAACGGGCAAAGAACTTGAACGCAACGATAATAATCGTGAAATTTCCAAATCACTCAATGAAGTACAACGTTTATGGAGCGATGTCACCGATTTGAGCGAACGACGTGGCCGAAAACTGCAAGATGCTCTACGCGAAGCTGAACGTTTGCACAAACAAGTGCATATGCTACTCGAATGGCTATCAGATGCTGAACAAAAACTTCGGTTTGCCGCTTCGATACCAGATGATGAAGCGCATGCACGTGAATTGCTCAATTTGCACACACAATTCCAAAAGGAATTACGCGAAAAAGAATTCGAAAAAGATGACACCATTCGATTGGCAAATAGCATTTTGGACAAAGCACATCCGGACGCCATTCCAATCATCAAGAATTGGATTACAATTATTCAATCACGATGGGATGAAGTGTCACAATGGGCCATCAGCCGGGAAAATAAACTGAAAGGACATTTACAAACATTACGCGATTTGGACGACTCAATCGAAGAACTGTTGGCCTGGTTGACTGGACTCGAAGCAACATTACTTAGTAAGAACAAATTTGAAGTATGCAGATGGAAACTGGTTTATTAATACGTTTTTTTTTCTTTTTAATTAAATAATTTTATAGACTTGGAACGTGAACCATTGCCGGATGAAATTCCAGCAGTCGAACAACTTATTGCCGATCATAAAGAATTCATGGAAAATACTGCTCGCCGTCAACCAGAAGTGGATCGTGCATGCAAACCAAAAGTACCACCAGCAGGCACAAAAGAACCAGCCGGCCGTAAACCATCACGACAACTCAAGACACCAGTGTATGTATTCTTTAATTTGCCAATTTGCACCGATTTCTATATTTAAAAAAACCGCACCAATGTTTTTGTCTATGTTATTACACTTGTCCGAATATGTATGCATCGGAACCACATATTTGCAATTTAAACAAAAACTTATCCCTTTGCCACTTTCCAAATCCCCAGCACAATTGTATGGCTGTAAAAACGTCTTTAATGAAATCCTACTAGTATAAGTGTAACCGAATTCGAGTTTTTTTTAAACGTCACAGAAAATGTTCTTAGTTTTTGAATCGTCAAATGACGATGAACAAAATCATATTTCCTTCTGGCTAGACAAAACATCGGAAACACTTTTAAAAAATGTACCTAATATTCGTGCATCATTTAAGAAAATGAAACATCTGAGTTTACTTTTACAAATAAAAAAATAGCTCAAGAGAGTTTCTTATCAGGTTGCAGCTAAATGGCACGCCAAGTTTGAGAATTGAAAAAAAAACATTTTTTTTTCGCGACTTTTTGTCATTTTTTTTTTAATTCTACAGTTTTATTAGAAAAATAACATATAATTTGAAATGATTATTTTGATAAAACTCTTGTCTATGGGCTCATGAATGGATGTGAATTAAGTAAACAATAGCCTATCACGCATTCTTCACACCGTGATATTAGCATAAATTCCGCGCATTTTTGATAAAGACATTCTTTTTGAACCATCACCTTTTTGGAACTTTGTAACGATTCCTTGTAGATCTACATCCATATCGTCTGTAAATTCATTTAGATATGATTCACGGATGTTACTTCTCTTCTCTGTTTTCACATAATTTGCCATTGGAATTTGTGTCTGATGTATGGGTATTCTTATTCGCTGAAACCTTCAAAACGTCCAGAAAATGTATATATTCTGCTTGAAGCAGTAGCCCTTCTCCTGGACAGCCTCCAACTCCACCCTTTCCGCCGATACCATTGACACCTGTATCGTTTATAAAAATGATAGGAAATACACCGCTCTTTATTAAGCTTATTTTCGATAACTTGCCTTTATTTTTTGAAATGTTAAATTGTGGTTGCTTTTTGAAACATGAATTCAGAATATTTCCAGGGCTACCGCCCACACCACCACAACCACCCTTTCCACCATCGCCATCGATTTTTTATGACCATTTTAGAAATATTTTATGATATTTTTGGGGGTATTTCGTGACGATTTTCGTGGTTTTAATGCCATTTTTGGTTGATTCGTACAATTTGGTATTGATGTGATTGTTTACTTAAGCTGAAGTCATTACGTCACTAGCAAAGTTCGTTTACTCGTTTTCGTTTAAACCGCTAACTGTTTAAAACTGATTTTACCGACACAGTCATTACTTGCTTAATAGCCTATTCAAAAACATAAGTGCCAACATCTGGCCATTCTGTCGTTTTGCTATTCTTTCAAACTAAACAGTTCATGTATGTTCACGAATTTAAATAATTCCGATAGATGTTGAATTGTGAATGATTATTGCATCACGATAAAATTCCCACTTTTGATTGTCGGTTAGAATTACCGGTTTCTTCAATATCATTCAATGCCATGCAGAGACATTTTAACGTGCACGTGAGGTCATGCACGTAGCAATGTCTCCGTATATACATAAACGGGCAAAAAGAATTCTTTTAAAATTATTATTGTTATTGAGTCTAGTCTTTCAATCAATCGCAGTATTTTTTATGTCCTTTTTTTAAATTTTGCATTTTCTGCGGTCGAAAGACCTGTTTGCAAAATTATGTATTTGATGAAACTCTGGGAGACCCGGTGATGATGCACACAAACAATATATATTGGGCCATTTTTTATTCTAGAGCTCAGATGATTCATTTATTTAAAAAAAAATGATGCACAAATACTAAAAAACTTTTTAAACTGTTTCCGATATTTTTGTTTTGCCAAAATTGATTTTGTTCGTCGACATATATTTTGACGATTGACTTAAAACCAAGAAAATGTTCTGTCCAATCTTTAAACGAAAACTTGAATTCGTATACACTTATGCGTGTAAGATTTCATTGAAAACGTTTTTTTTTTCACAGCCATACAATTTATTATCCACCGCTTTGAACCTTTTGCACACGTTTATTGATTTATTTCCACCATTCCTAATTGCACCGAAAAATTTGTAGTATTATTTTTGTTAGTTTGTAAATGTTTGTATTTTTCCTCCCCGACACACTTTTTTTGATTGTCACAATTTTGTTTTGCATGAAATTGCACATACTGTAGACGTGGATCAAGACATGATATCCGTGACCAATCACCAGAATATGGTACAATGGGTAGAAAACAAAGGTTTGTCAAAATAGAATGGTATTTGTTAGTGCATGCCATTATTTTATGATTATTTTCTGTCACGGCGATTCAACAAGTCAAAAGACACGAAAAAAGCGCGTTCTTCATTTGAAAGCTGTTTTTACTGTAAATATGTTGAAATGTCGTTTCGCTTAGATTTAATGCATGTAGTAGACCGTCAATGTTCTACACAATATTTGTTTAAAAAGTTAGCTTGCTTTGAAAATGTTGCATTCATTGTGGGAATTTTTGTTTTAAATTTTTGCAAACAGCTTCAAAGGATCTCGTGATCAGGGTCTCAATGCACGTAGAACAAGGTTCGTTTTGAATTGACCAATTAATTCATTTTTTTTTTGTTTTTTCTCTCGTGTTCGATTGAATATGAAAATTGTATGTCTGGTTTTTGTTTTGGAAATTGGCCTTTTGAAATTCATTTTCTTTGTATTACAAAAAAATTCAAAATCTTTCGGTTTTTCTTCAATCTATACGGACAATTTTCGACCAATCAATTTATCATCCATCTATCTCTCTCTCCATCTCTCTATTTCTTCATTTTGTTTCTCAATTGGATATTGTTGTTAAACAGTCGCGCTAGCCCAGCACGTGATACTCCCGAACGTGAACGCTTGCCACATTACGGACCAAGATTCCCTCAACAAAGGTACTTCCCCCAAAATCAATTGGTTTATTTTTACTAACTTTTCAAAATTGATTCCAATTCGCAACGTTTTTTTTTTATTTGTAATTAACATTGTGAAAACAAAAATTGACGCTTTTTTTCATCAAATCATTCATTTTGTTGGATATAAGTTTGCTTTTGCTTTAAAGAAAAATCTGCCATTTCATTCTTATTTAAAAAATTTGAGTGCTGCAATTTTGAAAAATGTGTTTTTTTGTTCGATTATCAGCAGTGGTGCCGAAATGGAATTCCGTTCACCACGCGCTCACACATTGTGGGATAAATGGCGCCACGTGTGGATGTTGGCATGGGAACGTCAACGTCGTCTTCACGATCATTTGATGCATTTGCATGACTTGGAACGTGTTCGCCAATTCAGTTGGGACGATTGGCGCAAGCGAGTAAGTTTCAATTATATTAATTCAATCTCGAACAGCATACATCTAACATTTAAATCTCTTTTTTTTTTGTGTGTGTAGTTCTTGAAATTCATGAACCACAAGAAATCACGCTTGACAGATTTGTTCCGTAAAATGGACAAGGATAACAATGGACTCATACCTAGAGACATCTTTATCGATGGCATCATCAATACCAGTATGTATTTTATACTACTGTTTTTCATATTATCCACACAAAAAAAAAACGAATTCAAATAAAAATAACCTTTTGCAGAATTCGATACATCACGTTTGGAAATGGGTGCTGTCGCCGATTTGTTTGATCGCAATGGTGAGGGACTCATTGATTGGCAAGAATTTATTGCAGCCCTACGACCCGATTGGCAAGATCGCAAACCACCAAGCGATGCCGACAAAATCCACGATGAAGTCAAACGTTTGGTCATGTTGTGTACATGTCGACAGAAATTCCGTGTCTTCCAAGTTGGCGAAGGAAAATACCGCGTAAATATAATTTTATTTTACAAATTTCAGCATAAAATTAGAATGCTTTACAAGATATTTTCTTCTTGTTATTGTAGTTTGGTGATTCGCAAAAATTGCGACTTGTTCGTATTTTGCGTAGTACTGTGATGGTTCGTGTTGGCGGCGGTTGGGTAGCTCTCGATGAATTCTTGATCAAGAACGATCCATGCCGAGGTATGTTTTCATTTGCTGATATTCTAGTCATTTTATTTCAATTTATTTCCTAATTTTAAATGAAAAATTTTGAAATATTGAAAAAATTTAATTATTTTATTCAATTAAATATATTTAGACAGAAAAAAAAATATATTTTTATTATAAATCACGAATATACACACAAAATTGAAGATGCCAATCATGAAAAAAAAATATATATATAGCAAAACCGAAAACGCTAAACATTTTAGTGGAAATGCTCATTTATTCAACTAAAAATCTAAATTTTAAGCATCAACAACTGGAAATGGTCATTTAATTAATATTGCTAAAAAACAAATGTTAATCCAAATATTAATTCGGTTCGTTATCCTCAACATATATGCCTGCATCATTTTGTCAAACAAATTAAATCCATCGAATCGAATGATGCGAATTTAACACTATCTCCTCCCCCTCAAAACAATGCATCTAATTTAATTCATTTTTAAAAACAAAATTTATTTACTAAATAATGCCAATGACATTTTCCCATGCAAGAAACATTTATTTATTAATTTTTGAATATTTTCTGCTTAAAGAATTCATTTGTACTTTTTCTCAACATCAAACAAAAATATAATAACTAACCGTAATTTTTTCTCTTTTTTCTTTCTATTCCTAACTTGTGATATGGGTTAATTATGAAAATTCGAATCGGTACTCCAATTATACGTACATTAAATAATTTCTTATGTGCAATCTTTTCCATCGAATTGGAATCGTTTATATGTATCGACGCTCTCATCATTTTTTCTCTCAACACACAACCAACCAATTCAAATTATTTAATTTTTCTTATATAATTTCTTTTTCTCTCATTGTATTGTTCTTCTTTTTATTTCATGTTGTTTTTTTTTTCTCTCAAAAATCAATTCTGCTTTCACAAATGAACCAACAAAAAAAAAACCACGTATTTTGAATTATTTGTTTTTTTTTTATTTTATTTTTTTATGGAAATTCGACTGTACATTGTTGAAATTGGTTTTTTATCATCAATTTTCCGTTTGAATTTTGTTTGGAATGGTTTTTTATGACAATTTTTAAATGCATGTTTTCACATATTGAATATTTTTGCCCTCCGCCTCCCCTAAATTTTGCGTGTTTTCCTCACAATTATTCGCGTTAAAATGAACTGTATTCCGATTGTTGTTGGGTAAAGTGACAATTGTTCTACCGTTGCCAGACCCACACAATCCTCAAGAACACGAAGCCTGTTGTCCATTGTGTAAGATTATTTTTGTTTGTTCTTTCTATTCGTTATGTCAAATCGTTTCACTTGTGGTTGTGTCGAAAATCGATTTTGAAACAGCGCAAAATTTTACACAATGATTTTCATCATCGCACATATATGAAATGTGTTTTCGTAAACCTTCCAAACTCCAATTGTCCTGGTTTTTTTTTTAAATTTGTTGTGTGTGTTTTCTCTCTTCAAATCTGTTGCATGTTTGAATATTTTTTAAAAAAACAATATCACTTTCTTTGAGTTTAAATCATATAATTTTTGAATTAAAAATCGCCTAGTCTATTGAGCGGTTTGTATAGTATTATTTTGTAGAATGTAGAACATTTACCATTAGTACACCCAAGTGGAAAAAAAGTGACTAACTTACTATTGACTGTAAGTGACTATAGTTAGCTATATTCATGAATTTTAAAATTTTGTATAGAAAACAATCGACTATAGTTACTCAGTCAGTCGGGCGATTATTTTGGGACGTTTTGACTATCGGGTGACTATGATTATTGTCAACTAAAGTTAGCTGTTGCAGTCAACCATATCTTACTTTAATTGATTGAAGTTAAATAAATTTAACTAAGGTTGCTTGTTTTTACAGTCAACAGTCAGTCAGTTTGTCCCAAAATAGTCAGTCACTTTTTTTGTACACGGGCATAGTCACTACTTCAGTAGCATTATATATGTATATGTGTATCTAACTCCATAATCAAAACAAAACAAAAAAAATCGGCATTCAAATATCGGCCGGTTCTTCTCTTCTATCTCTTGATTTGATGTGGTAAAACTGAAAATTTAAACAAAGGTAAATGACACAATCAACAATCATCACTCCTTTCGAAAGACCATTCAAAATTCATTTAAATAACACATTAAAATGAAATGACAACATACATTATAAACAAAGCTCCTTTGCATGCACACATACACACACTTACACCACACAGTTGAAAATACATATATATATTTTTTGTTCGCTTTCTCAAATATCAACACAATTTGTTTTCATATTATAAAATTCAAACTAAAATACGCTTGAGCAAACTAATTTTTGTTTTCGTTCCTAATATCAGATTTAATTACAATATGAATTGGCATTGTTTTCACGTTTTTTATGCTTTTGGATATGCAATTCCATTAGAGAGTTTATGGCATATATTTTTTTTTGACACATTGTGTGAATATTTTTTTTATTGACAAACAAATTTAGAAATAATTTTGTGTATATATTGCAAATTTTTATTTTGGTTTCGTTTTGTAAATTCCCACTCGTATGACTTTTGGATTTTTTTTTTTGTGTGTTGGCTAAAGCAATCCAGGTACAATTCGTATTTGTGCCTTGATTGCGATTGCCTTTGAAAGCAGAAATTTTTAAAGCCTGATTTTTTTTTTAATTTAATTTTAAGTTGAGTGCTGTGGTCACACTAACTACTTAGGCTATTTAATTTAGTTTTTGATCTTTTTTTTTAATTTTGTATTATTTATTAATTTTTTTTTTCGATTTTCGTTTGTTTTTTCTCTTTCTCTCCCATTCTTTTTTTCTTTTGTTTTTTTCTTATGGTTTGTTTTTTTTTGGTATTAATTTTTTTTTTTAATTACGACGATAAAACACATGTATTTCGTGCACAAATTCGAATTTGCTAAAATAACACCACAATCACCAATGTAAACATAAACACATACGCTGATTTGTGCTACGCGCTCGCGTTTCTAAACCAATTTAAAAAAAAAAACCACGATTTTCGCACAAAAACATAACGATTTCATTCTATAATTGTATTGTCAAATAATTAATACTCATTTGCTCTATTTTATGTTATTTGTAAATTCGATTATTACAAAATCTCTTTATACACACACGTACACCAAATCAAACACACTACACATTTATACATATACGCACACAAAAAAAAACATCATTTCCAAACTGGATTCATGTAATTGACGACATAAATCTGAAATACCGACCGAATACGCACCACTTTAACACATAATAACCCATTCAAATCGACATCTTGAACAATAATAACAACAAAATCAAATTTAAAATCCATACCACCCCCGTCCATACCGAAACAAACAAACAAAAACAAAAAATCACGAATCATGACCTTCATTAGCCAAGGGACGCACAAACATCGAACTACGCGAACAATTCATATTGGCCGATGGTGTATCACAATCAATGGCCGCATTCAAGCCACGTATGTCATCAGCTGGTTCAACACAGAATGGTTCGCATGCATCGTCACCAATCAGCACTCAGGGACCAATCACCAAGGTAAATGTTTAAACTGTCTCTAAAACCAAAACCAAAAAAAAAAAAAAAAAAACATTCAAAAACGAAGCGAATCACAAAAAAAGCAAACAAACGTCAGTTGAAATCATAAACGCCAACGATTATCAAAAGGTATGCAATAATTTAGGTAGACTCAGTGAGACATTTGATGTGTTTCGACACAATGACAGACGACACAAATTTGAAATTGGTGTTATTTTGTTTTGTTTTCTTATTCTCGAACTATTTTTTAAATGCAATTTTTTTTCCGATAATATTCTATTGTACAAAATGTATAGAATGTTAGACACCAAAGCATGAAAACAACAAACAAAAATTATACGGTACTCTTTTAAATCGGTGGTGATGGTCAATCAATTTTGAGTAAACCTTAGCTAGAGCCAACTGGTTAGTTGAACGTGCGGAAGAACGGTCAATAACAGTTGTTGAGTAGTCAGCTCGAGCTAAGGTTTGATTTTGAGTAGTTCTAAGCGACACTTCAAGTCAGATGGAAATTTTTTAACCGAAATAACTTTTATCGATGAATTCAAAAAATTGCCATCTGACTATTGTAGTACTTAAATAAATAGTAAAAAGTAAAAACAAGTGAATTGTTCATTATAAATGGACAAACAAACTTGATATGCACTGCACACAGGTCTCTCTCTCTCTCTCTATTTCCCTCTATTGGAAGTAAGTAAATGTCGGCAAGTCGGGATTTTTGGTGAGTATTTGTCGTAAGGAAACTCCACTTCAGTAGAATATTTCCATAGATCATAGAATAAACCTATATGTACAAAAAAAGAAAGCATGCGGCATTTCTGATGTGTCCCTTAATTCTATTGGAATTTGTCATTGTTTTTGGTTTTTTGAATAATTTCGATTTTTCTGTTGTGTTTTATTTTGTTTTTGTTATGTTGCATCATTTGATTTAATTCGTCATGCCGGGGAATGAGTGTTTTTGTTTTTCACAAAATAAATGAAATTGTATCGTTAAGCAGCATTTTTTTTAAAATGCAAAAATCCCTTGATGTGTGACATAAACAAAAAAATGACTAGCGATAATATTAAATGATCATTTGCCTTCGTTTGAGCAAAACGCAATGTTTGAAGCGTCACTTCACTTTTCGTGGTATCGTCGTGGTGGTATAACAGTCATCATAAACAAAAATTCGAGACAATGTTCATCAATTTTTATTATTATTTTTTTTTTCTTTTATTGCAACAAATTATTTTCAAATCGAATTTCAAACAAAAAAAACGAAAAATTTGATGAAATTCAGCCGACGAACATTTAGCCGAATTAATGCCAATATTTGAACGTTTGCGTGCTCAAGAGCAAATACCATGTGTATATCCACTTCATATGGGTGCTGGTGGAACAGCATTCATTCGTGGTGGAAGTTCACGTTCAACTCCACTTAGCCCACATGCTCCACATTGCCATCCGTCGACACATTGGGTAAGTTAATTTTATCTTGTTTTCGTTCGTGTTGTTGTCTGTCTGTCTGCCGCTTCAAAACTGTATGGACTAAACCGTTGACAAATAATCAAATAAACCGTAGAGCTCCGTTACCATTTCTCCGAACGAGAAACAAATATTAACTCAATAAAATAAAAACTGTGTTTGATGCTGCAACTAAAAGTAAATTGACTGAGAGTAGCCAATTTTCTAGATGAAAAAAATAAAAAAAATAAAATATATTGCTACGGATTACTATGAACATCAATAATATGAGATTTATTTTAGAATTAGTCGTGTTTATTGCAATAATGACCGAAATTGTTTGCTTCCTTTTGATTTTTGCTTTGAAAAAAAAAAGATATAATAACAAACTTTTTTTTACAACAGATTCTAATTTCGCATGGCAATATTTGATTGCATTTATCATAAATTAAAGTAATATTTAAATTTTTCGTTAATAAACAAAAGGTTCGCGAAAAATCATCTCGTTCGGTGGCCATGTCACGACCATCACGATCATCATTGTCAGCCTCAACGCCAGATTCATTGAGTGACAACGAAAGCAGCTTAGGCGGACGTTATACACCACGTAAACCATCGTATACACCAAGCCGAGGTTTTACACCGGGCGGTTCAAAACCAAATTCACGACCAGGATCAAAACCACCATCACGACATGGTTCATCATTGTCACTTGACAGCACCGACGACGCAACACCGACGCGCATTCCACAAAGACGTCTTGGTTCAACGACACCAAGCGGCAGCTCACAGAGACCATCGAGATTGTCTGTGACCGGTTCAACGATAACCAAAGTCACCGGTAACGATGGCATTTCAGCGTTTGGTAGCACAATTTCACGCCCAAGAACACCTTCCAATTCTGCCAGCCCGGCACCAACGAGGTAATTCATCATTTATTTTATTCTTCCCAAAATGCAATACACATTTTCAAATGTAATCACACTTTATCACGGTGTGTGTAATGGTAAATCTATCAATCTTAATCTAAACATTAACATTTAAAAAAAAAAAATCTTTTTAATTTATAAATAAGTCTAAACACTAAATTTTCTTCCATTTCATGCAAACATATTAATCCAAATACACGAAACCGAAACACAAAAACACTCAACAAATACTTTACTATGCTCAAATAATCAAAATCTACAAATCTAATCCAAATAAACACAAAACTCAAATCATGCATCTTGAATGTTGCTCGCTATGTCAGGAATGGCAGCATAAGTAGATCATCAAGTATACCAACGCTGGTATCAGGTATTCCAACAAGGTAAATAACAACAAATTAACATTTGATTTAAAAAAAAAAAAAACAATGCACATATATAACGATAACACAATAAAACTGTCGCTCTTCCCTTTTTGTGGCGACACCAAAATAAACTTTAATTTAAAAAAAAAAACGATATCTAACTAAGGTTTAATGTTCTCTCTTTCTCTCTATTTTTTATCTATTCATTTTCTTTGCATTGAATGCATCTAAACAATCATAATTAATCAATCTATTTGGTGCGTGGCAAATTAATTGCTCGTTTAAAAAAAAAAAACACAAATACAAACATACGTAAAACTGAAATCAAAATGATTAGCACAAGTCGATCACGAATTCCGGTATCAGTTCGTCAAAAATCATTGGATAAACAAAGCCCAATAACATCGCAACCATCACAGGCGTTCGGTTGCTCATCAACGGGGTAACTTATTGAATGCATGTTTTTAATCAACGATCCACCAGACGATATGATCCTGTGTTCAAAATTAACATTTTGCTGTTGTTGTTTGTTTTTTTCCTTTTTTCTCTCACACTCTTGATTTTCGATTCAAATTTTCGCCGTTTTTTTTTCTTCCCGCCAAATAAATTGAGTTGTTGTTATTATTCCGAATTTTTACCAAACTTCTGAAAAAAATTCAATTTTTTTTTGTTCAAATAATTTGCTGTTGTTTTTTCGCACTTTACCAAAGCCAAATTAAAACAATCGGCTGGCCTTATGTTTGACATCAATTGATGTGCAAAAAGAATTGATTGTGAACAGTTTTCTAATTTTCTTTTGTATTTAATTTTCACATAGACGAAATGTGAGCGGAAGTACGACACCATCCGGTATGAGAACACCACGAAAACCATCAGCTGATCCAGTATTACCATCATCGGAACGTAAAGGAAGCCGTGGAACAACACCGAGCGGCACACGGGAACCATTTCGACTATAAATCACATCTCTAACAAAATACAATTTCGAAATAGCACCGCATTTATACACACATTTCCTTTTCGAAAGGAAACCATTTTAGAACCAACAACATATAGATATTAACAATATAATCAAAAAACAAAATCGAAACAGTATGACACATATTCACACATACATACATACACACATCGAACCGACATTATACCCGGATCAAAAACAAAATTATATAGTTATTCAATTGCTGAATATCGCACGATTTTAAAAGAAAAATTCTATATGGTTCCAAACAACAAATTAGGAGAAAAAAACCAAATCGAAATATGAAAAGAAGTAGAACGAATTAAATTTGCTCATCATTTGGCCATACGTTTTATACGCAGGACACATTTTGTGAAAATTGTATGTAAAAAAAATAAAACCAGCATGAAGAAGTAAGGCGGTCTCTTTTCAAAAGGAAAACCAACGACATCATCAAGAAAAAAAAATGTAGTTACAAAAAAATAAATTAACAATTATAAATACTTTAATATGTATAAAAAAAAATAACATCGTTAAAATCTACTAATATATCGAATACAACAACAAAATGAAGAAAAGTATTAAATTTGAAGGGAATTGGAGGTGAAATAGAAAGTGAATCGTGTCGATGCCTCAATTGCAACTGATCGCCAGCAGTTCAATAACAACACACACGCCGATTTCTCCTATTGAACGATTTATAAATCGCCAGTTATTTTTCATTCGATATGACAAATCATTGCATCGTATACACACACTTGGTGCTTGGCACGCCTCCACATTTCATTCGTCTTCTTTTTTTTTGAGATCAAGAAAACTGAGAAAAACGAAAGAGAAAAAAAAATCTAGTAAATATGAAATTAACCCGATATGAAAAGATCCATTCTCCACTTTTGGACACACATTATTACATATGTTGTTAATTAATAATATCGCTGTCTCTGAATTCGATTTATTTCTCACCATAGTTTAATCTTTTTTTTTTGTTTTCATGATGTGATGAAATTCATCATCAAAACATCACGCAGCCAATTAAAAAAAAAAAAGAAGATAGCAAAACAAAACATTAAAAATTGTAAAATTTACTGAATTTGCCGTGAAAAGACAAAACAAATTTATAATCAAATGCAAGAGAAAATCGTTTGAAATACCCTATTTATATTTAAATATTAATCAAATCAGCGCTAAAAGTCATAATTTTTAAGTTAAAACTAATTACAGTTCTTCGTTAATGAATTAATTTTTTTTTATATGAAAACGAGATAAAAAAAAACCTATTTAGAAAAATTTGAAAACAAACAAAAAAACGAATAATATGATTAATAAATAAAACCAAAAAAAATTAAATTGAAATGGATTTTCATTGATTTGGGCAAAGCTATTTGTACTTAAAATGTCTCAAATATTAACCAGTCTCAATGGATGCGATGGATTTCAATTTGAATTGTTATTAAAGAGTGAGTTGGTGTACTGATAGAATACTTGGCCAGACTGTTAATTTTACCTTTTTGATGCACTCTTTTTTAATTTTACCTTCAAATTTTTGGATTTGGAATAAATACTTACTGTTCCTCAATCAACCGCATTACTTCAGAAAACTGTCAAAAAATGGAAATGTATAAAATCGTCGTTTTCTCTTCAATCAAATAAATTATTTTTATTATGAACAATTGTTCCAATCTTCCGATGTTATGTCAAATAACCAATATAATGCGATGATGCTTTTGTACAAATTTTCTGTATAAATTAATAAAATCAACGTAAATAATTCGATAATGTTGGTGCATATTAAAATTACGTAAGAATCAAACAAAATCCAATTGTGTGGCTATCAAAACACAGTTAATTCTGAGAGTCTGACCGGTCTCTTCTCTTGTTCTGTTTGAATGTGCTGAATTCCTTGTTTCCGACGAGCCGATCGGCGAAGCGTCACCAATGTATTATTCTCCATCCTCTTTTTTATTTGTTCAGCTTTTATCACCTTCGATGTACCGTTCTTCGTTGGTTTTGTTTGACGTGCTGCCATTTCCGCTTCAATGCACAATAATGTCTGTGTATTCCGTAAAGTCTGTATAAAATCTTCCAAATCTTCGCCATTACACTTCTGTGTATTTGATCGGAGTGATCGTTTCGGTGCATTTTCTTTGTTGGCTGCCGCCTTTTCACGTTTCATTGCCGCGATATTTTTGATCGGCACTTTTGTCTTTGTTGGTACATTTTCAACAGCATTCATTTGTAGCAATTCGTTTCCGTTGCATTTTACAAATGAAGCAATTAAATTGTGAATTTGTTGTAAAATGCTTTTCAACGAATCATTTTCGTCTAGTAGCATCTTTTTGGTTTTTCGTGACATTTTTCGTTTGTCCTTTTATTTTCTTTGTTCGTCTCTTAACTTGTAATTTTGTGGTTCCGGCTGTCGTGACATTTGCAAATGCAAACTTGATATTAGTTTGAAGATTGTCGTTAGATATCGCTTGTGATGCAATTGACGACTACAGATAATGAACAATGACAACACTAAAACCGGTGACACGCACTACAATTGCGTAAAACGTATGTTTGTTTTGTGCAACGATTTTTGGACATATTTTTCAATGGATTTTACATTGCCTTGCGGCGTCTTAAAATAATAAACAATTTTATTCTTTCGATGAAAATGAAAATATTTTTGAAAATATGCTGGCAAAGCAATAAATGAAAATTATTATTATAAAATCATTGAGACAATTTTGGTATGTTTTCCGAATTTTATTCGATTTTTTACATTGACCGTCGTTGGCAAATATTGGGCTGTAAAAACGCAAGAAATTCATAATTCAACTCTCTACATCTGATGGATTAAAATTTCTTAAAGGTGAGTTCAGCAATTTTTACAAACGCTTCTTTAACAGCAATAGTCGATTGCGTATCCACCCTTTGCATACGTCATCACGAAGCATTTCCTCAGATTCAAATTTAGGCTGTTTTCAGTGCACCAGTCGTTCAACTGATCAATGGCTCTTTGGAAAATAATGGCATCAATGGGCGATTGTATTGTTCGTATCAGTTTAAGATCGTCTGCGAATAATAAAACAAGTGCATTTGTTACGGTTTCGACAATGTCATTAATAAAAATAATAAAAAGACATGGTCCCAAGATACTTCCCGCAGGTACTCCCGATGACACAGTGAAAGTTCTTGACTTTCTCTCCCCGATTCCAACAAATTGTGTTCGCGCTGTCAAATATCCATGTAACCATTTGACAAGTCGTCGGCCGAATCCAAAGTTCACCAACTTCTGCAGCAATTTCTTGTGGTTCACACGATCGAAGGCCTTCTCAAAATCTGTGTACAGCACATCCGTTTGACACCTTTTGACACCGGTATGCAGTTGCTAAATAGACACTGCTTCTTCTTATTTACACTATGGGTGCAGCCATATTGGCATATTCATTTTTAAATAAGTGCGTTTAATGGAATATCAAAAATGCAAAGTACTAAATAGTACCACACGCAATATTTCTGGATCACAGTTATTCTAGGTAAGAAAAAATAAAATAAAGTAAAGTCGAAAAATATGTTTAATAATTTGTTTGCAACTAATAGCAATATTGTGGCAAAAGATATTTCTGTCGGCTTAAAAAATATTCTGTGCCGATAAAATTATTCGTTTTCTTGGCTTATTGTGCAGTATTCCATTTACAGTTTTTTTGAATCGACTTGTATAGGCGCCAATAAATTTTTACACAGCTAATTTTATTCTTTTATTTTTATTTTTAATACAAAAAAACCTATTTATTTGATTATTCACACATTAGCTTCAAACTTAACTACAGATACACGTTTAGAACAAATTAGCCATACGCGCATTTTGACGTTTCATTAAACGCATCCATTTGACTTTTAGCTTGAAAATGGTTGCGCCCATAGTGAGAAAAAGAAGAAGCAGCACTAATAACAAAAAATGTATTGGAGTTCATACCGACGCCTTTTGATCATTGAGTCCATCGTGAAATTTACCATTTGCAGTAAATTTGTTGAGGTTGATCGATTTTTCACGAATCCATGTTGATTGTGGCTGATTTTCGCATTAACAAATGTGTCGATTTTGTTATACACAACAATTTCGAATAATTTGGCTATTGTCGGTATTATCACGATCGGCCGATAATTCGATGCACTGCTTTTCTTTCCAGACTTGAATATTGGCACAATTCTGGAATTTTTCAATGCTGTCGGAACATATCCTTGATGCAACGACTTACGAAATAGCATTGATAACGGCTTTGACAAAGTATGCGCACAATTTTTCAGTAGTTTTGGTGAAATACCATCTGGGCCGGCTCCTTTGTTTACATTGATCGCTTGTAGTGCTTTCATCACGTCTACTTCATTGATGTCAATGTCAAACGATATGTCACCGCATTCACTCAGCAATTGATCCAAGTCGATATTGTCGCTCTGTGTATACTGATTTTCGAAAAAATCAGCAAATAATTCCGCTTTCGATACGTCTGTGCTCGCAGTCTCATTGTTGTATTCAACAATAGGCGGAATGTCACTTCTATTTCTTCTGTCGTTTACAAATCGCCAAAAATGTTTTGGATTTGCTCTGATTTGCAATCGAATGCGGCTGATGTACGACTTGAACAACTGGCTTTGTAACTGCATGAACGAATCTGTGATGGCATTGTATTCGTCAAAGTTACCAGTTTCTCTTGCTTTTTTATACGCCTTTCTTCTGACATTTTTCATGTGTTTCAAGTGCTTTGTGTACCACGGTGGATCAGTACTCTTTTGTACGGTGATTTTTGGAACAAATGAGTCTATTGCCTCGTGTAGAACATTGCCAAATAATTGGAATGCATTCTCGAGGTCATAAATTCGATTTATCCCCAACAAAATGTCACTTGCAATGAAGAATTCATTCATCGCATCGAAATCCGCCGAATTGTATGCGTATATTTCCGATGATTGCGGTGATGCGGGTTCGTTTTCATCAATTGTCACTTCGATTTCAATTGCTTTGTGCCAAATGTCGGATTTAACCAATGGTCTTGTTGATTCAATCAACGCCATTTCGTAGAACTTGTTTGTAAATACAAGATCCAAAACATTCCCGGCTGGATTAACGATATTTGACAGCTGGTGGAACCCACAGTCGAACATTGTGTCAAAAACAGCAATGCCGCCCTCTGTCGACACATTGATTGGCAAATAATAATCACCATCATCGGCTTTGATCCATTTGACACCGGGCTGGTTAAAATCACCGCACACAATAACGATGTCATTTTCATTGTATGGGACCAGTTTCACAATCTCAGCGAATTCCAAGAATTTTTCAGTTTCGTGCACCGACCGAATGTACACTGCAAACACATAGACATTACACGAGTCGAACGAAATTTTTACACACACTTGCTCAAGGCCGCTGCGCTCTGATAGAATCAGCTTTTCACTGTTGAATTTGCATTCAACCGCGATCAGCACTCCTCCACCGTCGGTTCTATCACTTGTGAGTTCCGTCCGATCGCCACGATACACATTGTAGCGTTTGCCGAAATGCTCAATATTAAAGCATTTGTCAAAGTAATTTGACATTTGACACATTTTAGCGCGATAATTGCATTTGTGATATCATACTCATAACCAAAAGAGTGTTCAATTCATTATTGTTTTCATTGTGATATCACAAATTAATATTAATTTTAAAAATTCGAAAATGGCATTTCAACGTCTCCGTCGTATCGATTTAGGAGGAATGGTGGTCATCTATGAAGGAGGTTCCATCAAAAATGAAGCTGCACTTCACGAAGCAGAAAATAAATGTCTTTGTGAAAAATTATCCGTTGCCGAAAAATTAGGTTATTTGTTCAAATGCATTTCGTTGGACCCAATAAGAAGTGTAAAAATGCTTGAAATTCGTGATTACAAATTGAGAAAAACTGAGAGATCAATTTTGGTTGGAATACTGAAGCATTCAAAATGCGCTAATATACGAAAAGTAAAATTGATCAATGTTTATGATGTCGTATATACTCAAAACAACATTTTGAAAGAAGTACAAACGTGTGTGGTTCATTATTATTGTTTGGACCATATTTGTAATCAAATTGTTTTTATTCTTCAACTAGGCTTGATATCGATTTTGATGAAGACTACAGTCCACCAGCACCCAGTTGTTTAAGCTGTTTGGATCTATGGGCGGCAATCGTAGCTTTGTTTGGCGCTGTACTTGCAATCATAAACTACAACTGGAAATTTGTCGAATTTGAAACATTTTCTCTATGTTTTCAAGTAATTGGTGCCTTTTTATTCGCGCTATCACCGTTTAGAAATGTATTTTGTAATTGCTCTGAATCCGAATCAGCTGTGATGTTTGTGCCAAAACAGAATGTTGATCAGAGTACAAGTGTTTGAAAAGAAATGTGTCCATCAAAATATAAAAAAAAACTCTTTCACATTCGCGCTGTGCCTTCTAGTGAATTTATTTAACTACTCAAAATCATTCATTTACTTAAAAACGGAAATTAAGCATTTATTTCGAATTATATATTTTTTTAAATCGACACTTTATTATTGTTGAATTGTGGTGAAATAAAACAATTCAAGTTCTCCTGTTTAAATATTCTTGCGTTTTGATGCAGATGGTTTTTCGAATGTTTGTTTCATGCCACCGGCTTTACCCGATGTAATTTTTAATACGGTTAAAAGTGATCTTCGAAAATGAACTTTACCCGACGTCGGGTAAATTTCAATTCTTGCGTCGGGTAAATTTCATTTTGAAAATTGAATCTTATCCGACCTGAAAATCGTCGGATAAAAATCATTTTGCGAGTCGGGTAAAATTCATTTTCAATATGACAGTCAGCATTTTTTGTATGGCGGTGTTACATTTCAATAAACTCTCAGGAGAAGTTTCACATTCATTCTCGGACAATCATTTATTTATTAAGTCTACAGCAGTAGGTTCCTGTGAATTGGATGAGAAATTTTTTTCACGGAAATTATTCGAATTTGCTAGGGGTTTTGATTAAAAAAGTGAAGACTTTTTTTGCTCAACAAAAGTTGGAAATAGGATAAGTTCTTCCGATTTGTTAGGGATTTTCACTGAAAAAGTGATCTCCAAAAAAAAATCATGTGTAGGTACGGTTGGAGGAAAATCTGTGACACACAGCGTTCCGAAGGGGAAATGAAGTGTGTAGCACACGTATCTAGGCTCACGCATACATTCAAAGCTATCAAATATTTTTATTCTATAGAAATATTTATTGCTATATATTTAGCAAAAAATGAAAGTCTGACATTTTTCACATTACACTTAATTTTTATTGTGAATAAAAAACAATAAATTTTTTCTAATAAAGAAAAATTGAAAAAGAACTCAAACTTACATATAAAACTACTATGAAAAATAGAACGTTTTTACCGCTTTCCTACATTTTCTGTTGTTCATGTTGGCCACAAGATGTGTATTTGATGTATACTTTATCCGCATAAACTTCACAACTGTGAACCACTCTTAATGAATTGTCTATAAAACTAATAAGTGTCAAATTCGAAATGTCTAATACGAGGGTTGCTCCATAATTTTTTTTAAAAACATATATAACACAGTTGTTTTTTGTCGAAAATGGTTTTATTGTTTTTCAAAATATTCCCCGAGATGATCGATACACTTTTGCATTCGATGAAACCATTTGTCATAGCATTCGTGCCACTCCGAAACTGATATCTCCAAAACGTGTGTTTTGAACGCTTCAACTGCTTCTTCTGGTGTCGAAAATCGTTGACCACGTAGTTTTTTCTTCACGCTTGGGAACAAAAAAAAGTCATTGGGTGCCAGGTCAGGACTGTACGGTGGATGACCCATCAGTTCGATGTTTTGACCGGTCAAAAATCGAGTAGTTTGAAAAGATGTGTGAGAGCTCGCATTATCGTGATAAAGAATTATTTTGCGACGGTGGTTGTTTTTTCTTATTTCACCAAACACTTCGGGCAAACAAATGGTGGTATACCAATCAGAATTGACGGTCTTACGATCCTCTAGTGGAACGGTTGCCACATGACCACTTCTCCCGAAAAAACAGGCGACCATTCGCTTCGAAGTGCTTCTTGCTCGAACAACTTTCGTTGGGTTATCTTCATTTTGGAAGACCCATACAGTCGACTGCTGTTTCGTTTCGGGCTCATAGGCATATATCCACGATTCGTCACCAGTGACGATTTTATTAACGTCTTTTGAAGCACCACGATTGAATTTCTTGAGCATTTCTTTACACCAACTCACACGAGCCATTTTTTGTTCATCGGTCAATTTATGTGGGATCCAACGAGAGCAAATCATTTTTACGGCTAAATGTTCATGCAAAATTGTATGTATGCTGTGGGATGAAATGCCCAAAGATGCCTCAATCTCACGGTAGGTCACATGACGATCTTCCATAATCAGTTTTCTGACAGCATCGATGTTTTGTGGCACAACAGCCGATTTTGGACGACCTGTATGAAACTCGTCTTTGAGCGAACTACGACCGCAACGGAATTCTCGGTACCAGTTATAAATTGTCTGAAGGGTTGGTGCTTCATTGCCAAAGGCCAAATGAAGTCGATCGAAACACTGTTGTTGAGATAATTTACTTCGAAAATCGTAGTAAATCATTTTACGAAAATCTTCACGTGTAAAATTCATTTTTTTGTTGAGTCGCAGTTTACCAGTCACTGTAAACAATACAAATAGCGTTCGTACGACAAAAGGTTCAGGGCACGAATACATACCAAAACATCAAACTTTACGAATATGACAATGGTTTACATCGGGCAACACTATAAGTACCATTTTAAAAAAAATTATGGAGCAACCTACGTAATGTGTCACTGCCAACGTCATTGTGAAATACATCATCATCTAACCATGCGAAATAAAGTGAGTTACTTCTGTTCAAAGAGAATTTACTTTTTCGATTTCATTCCATCACGTTCTGAGTGTGACATTCATAAATAATATCTCAATATCGACATAGGTATTTTATTAATTTTAATTTTGTTCTGGAAAACACAGGAGCACAAAGCTTGAAGGCACAACTTCCGCCAATTTTGACAAGTTTCAGTTCTATACGGGTACATTCATAAGGAAAATTTCAACGAATTCGTTTAAGGTAAGAAAGATTACATTATCATATCAATTTCAAGCGTTTAACTTGGGGACGGTTTTTATCGTTTTGATTTTAGGTCATTCCAGTCTGTATTTACGATAAAAATCATCTCCATAATGAGTGAGCAGATGGTCAAAAATCAAAACAACACCGACGTCGATAAGTCACATGATACTGACTCTAAAGTGACTGATACACCGCATCAATTTGCTGTTGCTTTAGACGCAATTTCCCTCGGCTCTGACGAATGTCAGATTCATTCACCAATTTTCAAGCTGATCAACGATTGTTGGGAACTAATCTTTGATTGGTTATCACTGGAAGAACTGCATTCGTTTGGTCGAACGTGTAAACATTTCCAACGACTAACTGGCGAATATTTCAAGTGGAAATATCAAAACGTAAAGTGTAGTCTGAACAACCACAACTATAGAAACGTAGATTTTGGTGTGAACGATAGCAATGTGAGGTTTGAGTACATTGATGGGAAGGAATTGGTTGGTTTTATTCCATTCATCCAAATATTAATGTTGTGCAACCTCAAACTGGACGCATCATTCCGTTACGTTGTAGAAAATATCAAATCAATAAAATCCATGAGTTTTTGGAATGCTCGTTTCGTAGACCTTGATCTTAAAATGATGAAGAACAGTCTGAGTAGCGTTGAAGTGGTAAAATTTTTAACTACATGTAATCTTGATGGTACATTTTTCGAAACATTTCTTAAATTATGCGTGAAACTAAAGCGTTTAACAATCGATACAAATGCAGGGAATACTTGGTTACTCCATAAATATCCGACATTAAAATATTTGAAACTAACTCATTGTGATACATTGGTTAATGGTGAACTGACAACATTTTTTCAACAAAATCCGAATGTACGTAGTTTTTCGACTACCGAAAAAATCCTTATGCAACATCGTGACTCATTTATTGCAAATAACATTGAATTGGATGACCTGACAATTTTGGGGGTGGATGATATGAATGAATTTTGTGTTGTGATGAACGATCTGTATCGACGGGGTGTTTATAAACGTTTACACTTGAAAACGGCGACGACAGAATGTTTGGAAAATTTACCGGGACTTGTAACCTTGCATATTGATACATATGATTACGTAGAAATGCCAAAATTGGATGGTGTGACGGAACTTGTGTTCCAACCACATAATAATGGACCAGCTTGTAGGATGAATATGGAGGAAGTGTCAATGAACTTGAAAAATCTCGAACGAATTTTCACACCTGAAACAAATGAAGAGTATATGAATGCATTTATCCGGAATTCGGCAAAGCTGAAGGAAATAAAAACGGATGCCATTAGTCAATACGGAGACTACGGGAGATTCTACGAACGTATTAACGTGGTAGCCATGAACAATGAACGGAAAAAATTAAATGGCGCGCATAAGGTTACAATCTACCTTGAGGAGAAAGATTATTTGGCAAAAGACCATGAGGAGAGAGATTATTTTTTTATTAAATGGAAGCATAATAAAACAGATTTTGGTTTGATTGAGGTGAAACGCAAAGAATCGTATGAGGGTGTTTGGGATCACACATTTGGTCGTTATTAAGAGAGGAAGTTTGTTTACAACAAAGTTTTTTTTATTGTTATTTATATTGAATATGAAGACAAATAAAATAGGATGAAATAAAAAAGAAAACTTTTATATAGATCCGTTTGAAGCAGAAAAATCACTTTCAAACGAAATTAAAAGAAAAAAACAACAACACTAATAGTACAACTACGAAAAGAACAGTAAATGTCATGACTTCTTTTAATATTAATTGGTTAAATAAAGTATACATTAGGGTGTTTCTCATATCTGAAAATAAAAAAATGGTAGTCGTTAATTAAAAGTGCAAAAAATTCTAAGACAAATCATGACATTTACACAAAGCATCGACTGATGGTCACGCTTCCCGAAGCAAAAAACTGTTTTCAAAATTGAATGTTACTTACAAAGAAAAAACGCCCCATTTGTACTCCTGCGCAGTCAACAACAACCAAATGGGGTGTCAACCTTTTGCTACGCTACTATCCCACATGGTCGGGATAGCCTTAATAACTAATGTTACAATTGTTTTTTTTTTGTTTGCGTTGTGCTGATTAGACAGCATGATCAGCTGGCTGCTGGTCGTACTCGAACATTTCTACATCATTATCTACGTTGGCGGCAGCAGCAGCAGCTGCTTCAGCGACATCAGCGGCTACTTCGGCGGCCTCAGCGACAGCATCGCGGGCTTTATATCTATTGATCGCATCCGGTATCGGAAGTCCTAGCAATGTCCATAGTCCTGAAAAATCAAACAAATGAATCTTCTTAAGCAATCATTCAATCGCAATTGTATCGTCAATTAGCCTTACCTTTCAGCAGAATGTTCTTAGCAGCCACGACGTCACGATGCCAAGTCACAGAGCATTCGAGGTTTAATTGCCAGTTTTTATAGTAACTTTTTACTTTTGACAATAAAGGCTCGTTTTCTTCCAATGCTTCGTTCATGGCGCGTTGCAACAATCGAAATTCCGATAGATCCTTCTTGCCCAACTTTGACACAATTTTTATTGGCAGCAATGTTCTGGCGTCGGGTATGCACCGGCATTTCTTGAATCTGGCCGATTTGGGCTGGTTTTGGAATCGCTTCATACATCTTGCGTCTGTTTGAGATGATCCCCATTCGTCCACCAGCTCTATGGCACAATCTCGACGTTTGTTTATTGACCTCAAAGTCAAACGAACCCCTGGACACCGCACGTGCTTTTTGATACTTATTCGGCTGTCAGGTGGTACTTCGCCATCAGCACCAAAAAGAAACAAAGTCGGCTGCTTATCGGTAACCTTTTCCACCCAATTGTCGACAACACTACTACTTTTGATGTGTTTGTCCAAGGCGAGTCGAGTGTACTTGGCAGTCGAGTAAGCGCAGATTCCATGCTTCATCATCTTGATTCGGTGCTTGATGTAGTCCAGCCAATGTGACCCTTTTGGTGATGGCATCACCGGGTACAGCTCACGGTTCTCTCTGTCTCGGCGCTCCTCTTCGGTAAACTTTTTGGTCCAACGCTTTGCTTTGGCATTTCGCACGTTTTGGCCTGTTTTCCAGTGAAACTGCTTACTCGACATTACGAAGTTGGTCTGAAAATAAATAAATGAATAGTTATTGAATTTTAGCACTTACGCGGTCTATCTTCCATTGATACATATACAACATAAATGTAAAAACTTACTTCGGTGCCAGTTATAATGTTGTGTGTCACTGTGGTGTTCCAACTTTTCAAGCCTGTATCAACGCCTGCAAAATTTTCGAATTTGCCATCCAAAATCATTTCAACGATGCGAGAACGGTCGTATTCTGTGTTATTCGTCTTCTTTTTGGCCGAGTATTGCAGAGACACAGCGATTCCATCGGTGTTTATGGAAAAATCAAACTTCTTTTTTCCACGCACGAATCGCCGAATTTTCCGCATGTAGAAATACTGATTCCACCAATGATCACGCGCAGCGTTGAAATCCTTTTGTGGAAGAATTACCATGCTTGTTGTTCCGTTTTTGTTTTCAACTTCCACTTTCGGTAGCAATTCTTGCGAAGACAACACTTGGTGCATGCTTGAACAATCGATTTTGTAGTGCTTTCGGCGAAAATCACACATCGGCACCACTACTAAATTCCGGATGAATGGCCGAAAGTTTGGATCGTCGAGCATTTGTTTGCGCTTGGGGCGACGCTTTGACTTTTTGCGCTTTCTTTTCTTTCGTTTGGATCGGTGCTGATATGGCCACTCCAAGTTGTACTCTTCTATCTCGCGTTGCATAGATAGGAACATTGGCATGGCCTTAAACCAATGTTCTTCGTCAGTCGTGAGGTCATGCAGATCGATTTCTGGAAACACATTCAGGTCGTTCACCATGTCATACAAAAAGCCACACCGTTCGAGTTTGTTTGGATCGTGAATTGGCACTCTGATGTTTTTTTCTTTGATGATCAGTTTTACAACACTTTCGATGTCACTTTGCAAAAATTTCTCTGCGTCCTCTTCTCCGTCTGTGTTCAATTCGAACACTTTTAGTCTCAAGTACTGGGTGATCTTTTTGTCAGGATGCGTTGTTGAGTTGGTGACGACGTTGTCTGTGTATTGATTGGTGATATGCTTTAGGCCATTGCTGAAATCATTGTTGTTGGGCCAATCGATACCATGATAGTCGTCAAGACCTAAAAATAAAATATGTTTTTCAAATTCAACTAAATTGTGTACTGTGTAGTCAAAACTCGCTATTTTATAAGGAGGTTTAATTGTTTAATAAATCAACTATTTTTATTTATTACCTTCGACAATTGCTTTGAATTCAGGGTCGATAGCTGGCAGCTCTGGTCGTGGTCCTCGTGGCTTTTTTCCTCGTGGTCTGTACGTCGACTTTTTCGGTTTCGGTGGCTGATTGTTTTGCCATAGCACTTGGTTAAAGCAGAGTTGGATCTTTTTTTCTCCACTTCCACCAAAGAATGCGAAATCATTATTCTCAAGGCCTATGCTCGTACGCCTTTTGCACCTCGAACAAGAACAGTAATGAGCCCAAAAAGGAAATTGAAGTGGCTTGCAAACTCAGGTCCGTTATTTTGCTCATCAATGCTTGCTGGAATTGTGGGCGAATGATTGTCTTCAGCGCACATTTGATCGTCGTAATCTCATCCTTCGTTTCTCCCTTCGCTGGTATGGATGGCTTGAAGCGATTCGCCATTTTCCTATTGAAAAAAAAACACACACATTCGATTTAGTTTGAAAACGAATTTGTATTGAATTTTCATTGATCCATATAATTTAAAAGTGACGACTTTTCACATCAAACAATGTTCGATCGAAAAAAAGTATATAAACAAATATATACATTGAAAAAAAAAATGTGCACCAGCACTGAAATAAAAGCATTCACATGTAATTTGAAAATATCAACCGAATGCACAGATGCAAAACATACGATCAAAGTGAAAAATCCTTTTAACCAATCCACACAAATATTCACATATATTTCGAATTCAATTTGATCGAACGACAACAAAACACGAATCTATCGCTTTTTTTGGTACACACACAAAGTGATGCAACACAGAAAAATGACAAAAATCTTCGGATTGATAACAATGGCAGTGATTTAGAGAGAAAAAAAACATTTAAACACATTTCTTTGATAAGCGAGTTATTGTTTCTCTTCTCTAAACAATGGAACCAATTCAAAATGGCTATCACTGCTTGAAATGAATTTCACCACCTCACGCAACAGAATTATGTACTGCAGAATAATTGTGAAATACATTACTTTTTTCATAAAATGTAATGTTACTGTTAATATGTTCAACGTTAAATAATTATTGGACTAGTTTAAATATATTTCACGTTACAAATGGCTTATATGTCGTGCTATGAAATAAGAATGAATTTCACAATAAGAAGGATATGAATAACTGCATAGAATAAGCAAGTAATTCAAATTTTGAATAAATCGTGTATTCGCTGGCAATTTCTCATCAAAAATAATAATTTTTACCGATGAATTCACCAATATTTTTCACTTTAATTTTCACTGTAAATTAAGTTTACTCACGGTGATTTGAATTCAACAATCTGCTTGGACTCCGGATCAATCGATCGATCAAGTGTTGAACAATTCGGAATAAATTGATACAAAACGCACGTATATCGAAAATAATATGAATTATTAACAAAATCGTAGAATAATTGAAACGTTGAATTGGAATTAACACTGCTGTACTTTATGTCGTAAACTTCCTATTCACAACGCCGAACGTGTTCTCGGTATAAGTGAAGCGGCGATTATGACATTACGAAAACCAATGAAATGAACGTCAAATGTCATAGGGCTCGGTTCACATCAATAATGCTAATTCAATATTTTGATATTAGACACATTTTGCTATAAAAAATTTTTTGCTTCGGGAAGTGCCAATATCATTCGATGCTTTGTATAAATGTCATGATTTGTCTTAGAATTTTTTGCACTTTTAATTAACGACTACCATTTTTTTATTTTTTGACTACGGAAACACTCTAGTATACATTGTGCTGAGAAAATGCTAGCAAAAATCACAATTACAGTTTCACATAAAAGTTAGTAAATGATATTGGAAATAGAAAAATGGAAATTTCCTTTAAATAACGTTTGACAGTTTCAATTAAAACTATACATCATTTCGGATTTTAAAAAATGTCTCAACTTTATTTATGAATTTGAAATAAACAGGTTCAATGAATTAAATTACTTTCTTGATGATTTATCATATAATCATAGTATGTGTGCGACACCCATGTCGATACCCTTGAATAAATTTTACAAATTTTCTGTTTTTGCTTGCCACAAGTGGTATGCATATTATCACAAAAATTATACCAATAAATATTTACCTGCGTGACATCGGCCCCCCACCCCTTTGCTTTTTATTTCTGAGTTTACATTTTGATAGTTTGGAATTTGTGCTCACCGAATATACCAATTTTAAAGTTCTTCTATGAACCCGAGCCGGCACAAATTCAACAAAAGTCGATTTTTTGAAAAAATGAAAATTTTGTATGGCGACCCCCTCTAAATATGCATGAAATCGTGAACAAAGCACAGTTCTATATTCCTCGGAATTTGTGATGACCGAATAGACCATTGACCCGAACTGGCACAAATTCATCAAAAATCGGTTTTTGTCAAAAATGAACTTTTTGTATGACAACTACTTTCAAACGTGCATAAAGTTGTGCGCAAACCACACTTATTTACTCCCCGGAATTTGTGCTCACAAAATATATCATTTTTACAATCCTCACTATCAACTCGAGCTGGCACAAATTCAGCAAAAATCGATTTTTTTTGCAAAAATGAACTTTTTGTATAAGGAGTCCTTATTAAGGACCACCTCTACATGTGCATTAAATTGTGAGTAAATCACATTTATTTATTCCTGAGAATTTGTGCTCACCGAATAGACAATTTTCACAAACCTTAATTTCAATCCGAGCTGGCACAAATTCATTAAAAATCGATTTTTCGCAAAAATGAAAATTTTATATGGGATATTTTTTTAAACGGAATTTTTTTGGGGAAATTTTTGCACAGGGATTTAGTGCTATATTTGTGCTCACAAAAAATATATAAGGGAAGGTGAGGTAAAGTGATAAGGGTTTTTGTGCACAACCATAAAATTCACAATTTTTATTATTTTCATAAGTTGAATGTTCTAATCGATAGAGAATGACCATAGCTAACACCCTATAGTCGCTTAATTTTCAAAAAATAAATTCAATTTTTTTTTGCTTAATTTCCCAAATATGTGATTTTTGAGTATCAAAAAAGTGGTGGGGTAAAGTGATAACCCAATGGGCATCGTGAAGCCACTTTTTCACCTGAATTGGGCTTACGGTGACGCCAATTTTTGACCCGTATAATGCATACAAAATTATGAAATTTGTGCAAACAAAAATATATATATTTCGTGGAAAAATTTGTACGCCTGATTTCTACTATAAAATATAACCTAAATCAGGCTTAAATAATAAATATTCGAATCGACCAAACATATATGCCTGATTTTGGTTACATTTTAAAGTAAGAATCAGGCATACATAATTTTTATTTACCAGCACATTTTAGTAGAAATATTACATCGGCTTCGGCATTATGTGCATCGGCGATAGATTCATCTGGATAAAATCTCTTGAAAATTTCAATTAATTTATAAGAAACATACGGCTTTTGGTTCGGAATGTATCCATTGATTTGACGAAAAATTGGCAATGAGTCAACAATCAAAAGATCTTCCAATGAACGGTAATTATTATCTTTTTATTGAAAAACAACAAATATTGCACTATTAAGAATTGTAAAATTCTCAGATGCGCATTTCAATGCTTTCATCCTCAGTGAGGTATAGGAAACAACTCTGAGAATTTTACAATTCTTAATAGTGTAATATTTGTTGTTTTTCAATAAAAAGATAATAATTATTCTAAATTACACGTTAAACTCCAAATAAAAACATTCAATGAACGGTCCTGCAACGAATCCATTTTTATTGTATAATCTTTTTTATTTTTCTCTAATATTTACCAAGTCACGTAGATGAGCTTTCAAGATGGGATAGTCAAAATAGTATCCATTATGTGCCACCAAACAAATGGGCTTATTTAATCGATTAAAATAACTGCCGAAGAGTGTGATTGTGTTGTTGTCCATTGGCTTAACATGGTCAAGCAGTTCGTTACTCAAACCTTTTTAACATGAAAACATTAATCACTCAACATTAATAGATCTATTTGATTCTATTGAAAATGGTCAATTGCACAATTTACCTGTGAGATTGGTTACAATCCCTTTAATAGGTTTCATAATAGGCGAGAGTTTATGTAAAACTCGGGGCACTGAACCTTTTGGCGTTTTAAGTAAATCATCTTTCGAACAAGCAATAAATGTTATTTCGGTTATTTTCGGTGGATTTGTTTTATTTGGAAATCCCGTTGTTTCAATATCAAAAAAAAAACGAAAGTGTTTATCTGAAAATATTATTCATTAGTTCGAAGAACGTAGAATCGTCTGCTACAAAACATCTGGAGCCTCTATCTGCCAAGAAATGGTCGGAGTGCCAAATTTCGTTCCATGTAAGTACCAATTAATTCACTGAGACATTTATATCGCTTTAAGTTTTTAAAGACAAAAAATTTGTTTTTATTCATAATAATGTGTGACATCAAAAATCAATGAAAGTTCAGTGTACCTCACTCAATTAATTTTATATTTATGTTTATTTTTGCAGTCAGATGGTGGAGCGGGCAACTCTTCTACGCCTGAGCATGAAATTGGATTTTTGAAAAATGTTGATCAATGTTGTTCTGACCACGACAAATGTGATCGGTCATCTGTAAAAGGAGATGGACAAAGCCTTATAACACACACGAAATATACAATATCCAGTTGTGAATGTGATTATCATTTTTTACATTGTCTAAAATCTTTCAACAGTGGATTGGTAAACAAATTGGGTATTATTCACACAAGTGTTAAAAAGTGTATCGGAGTGTTAGAACCCAACGTGTGCGTTGAAGTTGGCGCTAACTTTGAGTGTATAAGATATACTATATATACAAGAAATTACTTTTTATAGTCTTACTCCCTAGGGGGTGATGTTACGTTGATTTTGATCATTTTATTTCACACATTATTACGAATAAGATGCAGTGTTTGTTTATTGGAACTTGAATCATAATAATCAGTTATAATGTTACAAAAAAATGCAAATGTGTTGATAAACAATTATTTCTAAATAAAGTCTAACTAGTTTCATTATTATAGTAAATTTGTTCGTAGGCAATCAATTTTAGATATCTCCTAGTTCTTTTGTTCGTAAGAATGAAAAATAATCGTTTGCTTTGTACTGTTTCACTTGTGGTTGACGTGGTTTAATGAATGGATATAACGTATAGGGTGTATATTACGTGGCCATTGTTTTTCCGTTTGTTCCATTTCTACCTTGAATACAAATGCATCAAGATTGTTTCCAAAATGAATAGTTCGGTTGCCGCATCCAATGTTTAAAATATTTTGTATCCATGGCAAAAAATCCACTAAACGTGTATATACCAATGCAGATTTAGTTATCATAGAGTCAGTTGACTCCATGTAATCATATTTACACCTTACACCTTTCGGTATTCCTATGATTTCTATGCTGCCATTTTTATTTTCTCTTTTACTGCATCTTCGAATGATGTAGACGATGATTTATAAATTTCAAAGAGAATTTCACTGTTCGAAATATCCGCAAAAACCGGCGAAATCGCCAATGTTATTAATATTATATCTATTGAAAATATCGAGAGGAGAGTATGTTTTTATTCAGACATTACTCAGCCATAAGCGCTGAATAACATACTCTCTTCTCGATATATTCAATAGATATGAAGTATTGGCTGCATCGTTAATCAATTTTTTTATTATAAATTCGTTAGCATCACTGAACCAAACTGATTTTATTCAAAGAAAATACTCTAGATTGTTTTGATGAGAATGTTTATAAAGCCGTTGGATTTACCAGTGACGTACTTGATAAGCGACCATTTTTTTCATTGTGGTATGAAATTTATTAAATAGTTTTCAATAAAAAAATAATATAACACTGTTTGTATGTACTATATATACATTTTTGCGGAGTGCATGTTCATCTAATCAACTGAATGATAAAGATTTCCCGAAGCACAGTTTGCATATTCTTGGGGATTTTCCGGTGGTTTTTAGAAACCACCAAATAAAGTTTTTTTTTAGAATAGACTTTTAGAAAATTTGTTCAATATGCTGGGGTTTTTCGAAAGAAATGTGGTGACCTTTGCTTTAGCTCTTCACTTTTATTTTTGAACAGACAATTTTAACTAACGGTAGACAAATATTCTTTTTCCTTAATGTATGAACGAACATGCGCTCTTTTTAATTTTGCGAGAAAAGAAAACGACAGACAATTATTTTATATTGATATCTAGGGGATATCCATGCGAATTAGAATTAGCACATTAGCAAAAAAATAGGGAAATTTACATGAAGAAAATAGCAAAATTAGCAATAAATAGCAAAATTAGCACTGTACAAGTATATACTTTAGTAAGCATTTATTCTTGAATATATTGAAATAATTAATTAAAATAAAATTCACAAAACAAATGAATTGAATAGTGTTGAACTAAAATGTATCAAAATATGTAGTTAAATACGCTTTTTCTCATTTTTAAATAAAAATATATTCAATGGCACGTAACCAAGCACGTTTCATCTGTATTAACTACAATTTACGAATTGCAATCGGAAATGTAGATTTGATGACAGATTTCTTACTGAAAACGTATACGCTAGTGCCTGCTTCAAATATACACGTTGAAAGTGTCAACTTGAAACATTTACGTAAACACATTTCAGTTATTCGATCATGCTGTCAATCTGACGAATGCGATATTTTTGACGTACTAGAAAAATTAGCAAAAAATAGCAGTATTAGAACAAACTAGTAGAAATACTAGCAGAATTAGTGAAAACTAGAGAGAAATAGCGTTTATTATTTTAAATTATTCGATCTGCAATTCACGGTTATCCCCTAGATTGATATGCTGCCTATCCTTTACCTATAAATTTTCCTTACTTTTGCTAAAATTCAGCGATATTTTTCCGAAAATTTCTTGTTTTGTAATCATTGCTTGAGCCAATCTAAACAAAAAAGAAATTTTTCATAGAGATCTGATGGAGCGAGATCAATCTAGACGACGAGAGAGTTAAGGTGATCGAACATTCACCTGAACAGAGAACTCATAAGCATTAAGTCATGATATTTTTATTGATCACATTTTTTTGCTCTCATATTCTCAATAAATAACAAATAAAACAATCGATACGATCAATGATGTTTTTTCGATAAATAAAAAGTGTTTGCCACCGGTCGTATGGGGAATGGTGCACACATCATATCGTCAAATGTCTGGAAAAAAATGTTTATATGCAACTATGTTAGTTAAATGATTCTGATAAAATCTTGAAAAAATAAATGTTTTACCTTGTTTGTGACTAGTTGATTTGTTTCCATCTCACGGCGTAACGCACTAAATTCATCGACGTGTTCTTTCGATCCGTTTTCCTTAAGTAATTTTCCTATATCATCAAGCTGTGAAACCCCATTTTTTGTGAATTAGTAATCGGAAAATTGTAAGTTCAAAATCAAATGAAAAATAAACTTACAACTGGTATTGATGTTAGTTGATCAATTACTTTTTCTTTTTGGAAACGTTGCAGTATCATCCTCAACGTTCTCAATATATTATCGAATCTTTTTAATTGTGCCCATGCAAGTAATCTTATGTGACGCATAGTCACATAAAAATGATCAACACCATCCTCTAGAACATTCAACGCTAAGCCAGGATCATTTTGTTTCAACGCCAATCCGGCAACGAACGTTCGACTTTTCCGATATTGATTTTTGGTTTTGTTTCTATTTACTTTTTTCCACAAAGTATACGCTTTTTGGAGAGTTTCTGGAGTATTCTGTAATTAAAAATCAACCTTGAAAACTCAACACAATAAATGCATGAGAATAAAGAGAAAAGAAACGAACCAATTGGTAATACGTTGCTAAAACTATAACATTAATTTGTTTAAATGTATCAAGTTGCCCCTTCATATTGAGACTTTCGTAAATACGGAGAAGATCGTCGTACATTTTATGTTCATACAATAGATCCAATAGAAGTTGATGTCCACTGACTTGGGTAAATAGTGTTCGTAAATGCTCATCTTCATAAAACTGAAATCAAGAAATTACTACACTGAAATGTTCCATATTTGAATGTAATAAACCTTTGAACTCACCTCAACGGCTTTGTTTGGCATATCCAAAAAGTATAAAGTTCGCATTATAACTGTGCCAAAGGCGTACTTTTCACCTTCGTATTCGCGTTGTCTTTCAATTAATGTGTTTAACGCTTCTTTCAGAATAATCATATCGTTTTCATTCTTTTCGACAACGTGCAGCAAATCTTTTATTCCATTTTCATACTTTGTAAAATTGCAATCTTCATCCACGAATCGATTCTCAAAATGTTGCTTGTACTTCAGTGGATCTTTTACAAAATATTCAACTTGTTTTCGCGCCAATTCGTAATTTTTGATTCCCAGCTCTTCGCCAGAAAAAAGGCATCGTATTTGATTCGTTGGCACAATAGCTCCTAATCATTGATGAAACGATAAAAAAAATCGTGTAAAAATATTGTCAATTCATTTTGGAGCTAAAATATTCATTTACCTTTCAATTGAAGGACTGAATTTGACAATCTGCATCCAATTCTACTCACACGTAACATGTTTCCTGAAAACATTTGAATAATAAACTTTATAAGTATTTTTGATGCAAACTATAAACAAAATATTGGCTTAAAGATTGTTTGTTTTAAATATGGACACAAAATTAGCCGTTTTTTGTTATTAATTCTTTTGCACCGTATTTATAACTTCAGAAATTTCAATCGAAAAAATGAGCCGATATCGTCACAACCGTATTTATCTCGAAAGCGGACAATTTCTTTATATTTATCAAAGAATTTTCAATATAATTATTTCCCGAATGAAATGCCATTTTGGTATTGTGCTACTTACTGTCTGATAAATTTATTATTTAAATCAACTTAAAGACATTTCGATACCACTTACAAGCAAAACAATTACATTCGGCACTTTGTCCCGTTGATAATATAAATTCAAACGTCAAATGTTTGGTTATATTTTACTAACCCTTATCATTGTGTAGTTTGACGTTTTAATCAATTGGAGACTGACGCCATCTAGGTGTCAACGCAGAAATGAAGAAGCTTAAAGATTTCGTTTATTCAACTTAATCGTCAACTTTACATACAACCGAATAGAGAACCCAAAAGCAATAAGTCATCATATTTTTATTGGTCATTTTTTTCTTTTATATTCACAATAAATTACAAAAATCGCATCACTGATTTTTTTTCGATTTATAAAAAGTGTTTGCCACCGGTTGTGCGGGGAATGGTACACACATCATATCGTCAAGTGTCTGTAAAAAATTGTTTATATGCCACGAATGGTTCTGAGCAGGATTTCACTCAGCGCTGCTACCTTTCAAAGCATAAAAAAATATCTTGCTGAGAATGCGTCGTCCGTCGCATCAATATAGCCGTTCAGACATGAAAAGGCTGTATTCATTTTCGTTCGCTTGTATCGAGTCATCGACAGCACATGTACTGTAGTTTGCTGTGATGTGTAAACCGCTACTTATATTCTAATGCGACACACGACACATTCCCAGCACGATATATTTTTATGCTGTGAATGGCAGCAGCGTTGAGTAAAACTTTGGTTCTGATTAAATTTTGAAAAAAAAAAAAAAATGTTTTACCTTGTTTGTGACTAGTTGATTTGTTTCCATCTCACGGCGTAACGCACTAAATTCATCGATGTGTTCTTTCGATCCGTTTTCCTTGAGTAATTTTTCTATATCATCAAGCTGTGAAAAGCCAATTTTTTGTGAATTAGAAATCCGAAAATTGAAAATTCAAAATCAAATGAAAAAAAACTTACAACTGGTATGGATGTTAGATGATAAAATGATTTGTTTTTAGCTTTTATTTTTTGGAAGTGTCGAAGTATCGATCGTAGCATTTCCAATACATTATCGAACTTCTCCAATTGCGCCCATGCAAGTAATCTTATTTGACGCAAAGTCACATAAAAATGATCAACACCATCCTCTAGAATATTCAACGCTAAGCCAGGATCATTTTGTTTCAACGCCAATCCGGCAACGAACGTTAGACTTTTCCGAAAATGGTGTTTGCTTGAAATACTTTTTTCTTTTTTCCACAAAGTATACGCTTTTTGGAAAGTTTCTGGAGTATTCTGCAATTAAAAATCAACATTGAAAAATCTACACAATAAATGCATGAGAATGAAGAGAAAAGAGACGAACCAATTGGTAATACGTTGCCAAAACGATAACATTAATATGTCTATTTCGATTAAGTTGTCCCTTTATATTGAGACTTTCGTAAATACGGAGCAGATCGTCGTACATTTTATGTTCAAACAATAGATCCAATAGAATTTGATGTCCAGTGACTTGGGTAAATAGTTTGCGAAGATTTTTATTTTGATAAAACTGAAATCAAGAAATTACTACACTGAAATATTCCATATTTGAATGTAATAAACCTTTGAACTCACCTCAATGGCTTTGTTTGGCATATCCAAAAAGTATAACGTACGCATTATAACTGTACCAAAGGCGTACTTTTCACCTTCGTATTCACTTTGTTTTTCAATTAATGTATTCAACGCTTCTTTCAAAAGAATCATATCGCTTTCACTCTTTTCGACAACGTGCAGCAAATTATTTAGTTCAGTTTCATACTTTGTAAAATTGCAATCTTCATCCACGAATCGATTCTCAAAATTTTGCTTGTATCTCAGTGGATTTTTTACATAGTCTTTGACTTGTTTTCGAACCAATTCGTAATTTTTGATTCCCAGCTCTTCGCCAGAAAAAAGGCATCGTATTTGATTCGTTGGCACAATAGCTCCTAATCATTGATGAAACGATAAAAAAAATCGTGTAAAAATATTGTCAATTCATTTTGAAGCTAAAATATTCATTTACCTTTCAATTGAAGGACTGAATTTGACAATCTGCATCCAATTCTACTCACACGTAACATGTTTCCTGAAAACATTTGAATAATAAACTTTATAAGTATTTTTGATGCAAACTATAAAAAAAAATATTGGCTTGAAGATTGTTTGTTTTAAATATGGACACAAATTAGCCGTTTTTTGTTATTAATTCTTTTGCACCGTTTTTTTAACTTCAGAAATTTCAATCGAAAAAATGAGCCGATATCGTCACAGCCGTATTTATCTCCAAAGCGGACAATTTCTTTAGTATTTATCAAAGAATTTAGAATACAGTTATTTTCTGAATGAAATGCCATTTTGGTATTGTGCTACTTACTGTCTGATAAATTTATTATTCAAATCAATTTAAAGGCATTTCGATTAAAACAATTAACTTAAAACAAAACAATTACATTACGCTTTGTCCCATTGATAATATAAATTCAAACGTCAAATGTTTGGTTATATTTTTTCAACTCTTATCATTGTGTTGTTTGATGAGCAACTTTGACATTTGTACTTTGTACATTTTGACAATTGATTCAACTACTTTGACAGTTGTAATATTTTTTATATAGAATTTTACACAAGAAATAGTTTTATTAAGAAATTCTCTAAACTATTGAATATTTTTTTTTAAATGAACTTAACAATGAATTATTTAAGTTATAAACATAAGTTTTATTTGAAGAACATTGTATTTTTTCTTATATGTTCAATAATTTTTAATTGTATAATGAAAACTTCGTTCACAAAAAGATTCTTTGGAATTGACGATTTTGAAATACGACGATCGACGAAATTCCCGTTGGATTCAACGAAAGTAGCATTTGAAATGGAAGCGGGAAAATCGGCTAACTTTATGAAGTACTGGATGCATGTGGTAACCATGAATGTTTTTATATCATTGATGAACAAATACTATTGATGTTTAACAACATAGCGTCGAAAATGGTTTTATTGGACCTTTTATTTAACCACAAAATTTACAATGATGTGTTACACCTTATAAAAATGGACATTGAAAAACAAGAAAGAAAAAAACCAAGGAGTATCCGCTCAATTGAACTGTCTTGCGTTTGCTGCATGCACCTAACAGAGGTTCAACACCACAATATTACTCTCCAAACTAAAGAAATCCTAAATATAAAAAGAAATCGGTGAACCACAATAGAATAAGAGACCATTTATTCAACATTTCATTAGAAAACTAGTATCCCGAAGCGAGCGAAGTCAGCAAAAATGAAAACAAAAATAACAAAATATATCTGTATACAGAAATTTACAACATATTTTCGGAAATAAAAATTATTATTGTTTTTTTAACAATTCAAACTGTATACGTTATACCAAAATCTCATTTTTTTTTTAAAACAAAAATCAATACATGGGTCATAACTCGATATAGTTTTTCGGCAACAACATTCGAAATAATTGAAAAGTTCAAAGTCATATTTTTATTTACCGCATGTTTAAAAAATGACTTAGTTCAAACGAGCACTAGAAAACACCAGTCCGTACTTTCCATTGTCCAATGAAGCCAAACATTTGTCGATAATGTTACGAGTTGGATTGCTAAAACGACTGTACCCATGAACCTAATCACAAAGAAAAAAAATTTACATGTCATTTTTCACAGAGAAAATAAATGATTTCAAAGAACTATATCTTTGATCGTTCGGCTTGTGTGGTTGGTTCTCGCTTGTATATAGTGCTCATAATCAATGTCGGAACAACTGATTGATCTGACCATTGTTCTGGATCTTGACCGATATGAATTGATTTGGTTGCGATCTGGATTCTATGTTGTATTATGTTTTAAGAATAACACCGCTTTTTTTAATTTTAATTTCTCAAAGTTTACTCTTTGAATTAACTAACTCTAGAATGAACTCAATGCTTATTATATCTCAATAAAGCTTGTTCTCAACACTCAAATTGGGTGATCAATCCGAAATGAAGAGCTATGACTTTTTGACTGATTTGAAAAAGACTGGCTTTATTCACTTGTTTTCAGAGTATTTATTCGGTAGAGGAATTTAAAACATATTTTACACCGATTGCATGATCGTATCGAGCTCGTGTCTCTATTGTCACTTGCCGTCAATGGTTGGCGCACAATCCTTCTCAATATTAAGTCGAATTTCCCAAATTTCCGGGTTAAAGCAATACATAAAACAATGCAATTTTAAGATAGACAGTGACCGCATCAGCTATGAAATAATAATGGAAAGCAAATCGACTAATCAGTTATACGTACACGTTCAAAGCCAAATGACTGCCACTTAAAATAACTACTAAAAACCACGCGAAGAGAAAGACCGAAATCGAGTGTACCAAATCAACTTATTTGTTTTTTTTTTATGGTATTCAATTTAATTTTAGTGATTCTATTTATCCAGTTACTTCCATTTTTTATGTTTCATTCTGCTAAAAAAATGTATTTTCAAGTTTTGTCGAACGTTTTTATTGTAAATAAAGTTATATAAAAAACGAACCGTTGAAATATTTGATCAAAGCTGAAGTGCTAGAGTATCTATTTCATGCAATCAAAGTTAATCAATCTACAGGTTAAATTAAAATTCACGAATCAAATGAAAAGACAAGTATGATTTTCTCCAACTTCACTCCATGTCAGCGCCTTACGATATCTGGCTGAAAATATCTCAATTTAATGTCTGATTACAAAACGCAATTAAATCTTCAACAACATCAATTTAATAAATTGGTCGACGATTAGGATTGTCATTCGCTATCGCTTGATTTGCTTATCCAATGGAAATGTCCATATTTGTCTAGAAATTTGTTAAAGCTGAGAAGATCGAGGACGTTCATTTTGTGTACTTGTCATCGCTAAATCGCCCATTTTGTACTTTTTGTCATGATACCAATATGATAACACAGACAACAATTGCAGCGGCAGCAACCATGAATGGTATCATATATAACAAATTAGGATCTGGCAGGTATATCGATGAATCAAGACAATGATTTTCTTTCGTTTTATTTCCAATACCGGCACGAAGCATAACTACACCAAAACGACGCGACAAATTGGCCTTGAAACCACATGGCAATGTACCACATCTTGTGTCGTTCTATTGGGTGTATCAATTAATTTTTACCGCTGACTGTTAGATGTCGCCACTTAAACTTGTATGAAGTTTGACAGGTGAAACGATGTGTATTTTGACATTTGATATTTGCCTATCTAATTCAGAGCAGAAAGGTTTATATTTCCACACAGTATCATTATTTTTTCATTAATTCAAAATGGATCGCGATAAAATGTTTTTCCGAAGTGCTCTCCTTTTCTTATTTGATATGAAGAAAACTGCGGCTGAAGCGCAACGAATGCTTTCGGATACTTATGGTAAACAAGCTCCAATAGATTCAAGCTGCAGAAAATGGTTTCAACGATTCAAAAGTGGTGATTTTGATTTGAAAGACAAAAAACGGCCAGGTCAGCCAAAAAAGTTTGGAGATACGGATTTGGAAGCATTACTCGATGAAAATCCATGTCAAACGCAAAAACAACTTGCATTGGAATTAAATGTCTCTCAATCAACCATTTGTGAACGTTTACATGCAATGGGAAAGATTCGAAAGCTAGGAAAATGGGTTCCACATCAACTGAACGAAAATCAACTCAAAGCACGAATCGAAGCATGCAAAAAAAATCTTTCCGGGCACAAAAAACATAGTTTTTTGTATCGAATTGTTACTGGCGATGAAAAGTGGATCTATTACAACAACCCCAAACGTAAAGCAGCGTATGTTGAGTCAGGCCAACCAGGACCTTCACAGCCAAAACGAGACATTCATTGCCAGAAGGTTATGCTGTGTATTTGGTGGGATCAGAAAGGTGTCGTGTATTATGAGCTGCTAAAACCAGGTGAAACGGTTAAAGCTGAACGCTACCAAATGCAATTAATCAAAATGGAGCATGCATTGAAGATTAAACGGCCTCTGATAGCGAGCAAACAAAATAATGTTATATTTCACGATTACAATGCCAAGCCACATGTTGCACACATCGTTAAACAGAAGATAGAAGACTTCGGTTGGGATCGGCTTGATCAACCGGCGTACTCTCCAGACCTTGCTCCTTCTGATTACCACTTGTTCCGATCGATGCAAATGGGCTTGTCCGAGATATCGTTTCGAAATGCTGAAGAAGTGCGAAAATGGATCGATGACTGGATAGCTTCAAAAGATGAGGAATTCTTTCGACGCGGAATCGACAAGCTACCAAGAAGATGGACGGAAGTCATAGCTAACAATGGGCAATACATCGGTTAAAAAATATTGTACGCTTTCTTTAAAATAAACTTACATTTTCACCCAAAAAACGGTAAAAATTAATTGATACACCCAATATTTGAATTATTTTCAACGCGGAATCCAATTTCATGACGATCAACCAGTGTTTCATATATCGCTATCAGTATCCGTAAGATAACTGAGAGGGATATATTCAGGCAGATATGATACTGTCTAAATTAGACATTGGAGATGGTAAGCGTGTCTAAAGGTGCATTTTCCAAGGCGACGATTGAAATCGTCCACGATTTTTTTTTCAAATCGGGCGTCAAAAAAAGTACAAATAATAAATCGTTCACGATTTTGGCGTAAAAAAACCATTGATCTCAATCGTTAACGATTTCGGCCAACGATTTGAAATCGTACACGATTGTAATCGCCGCCTTGGAAAATGGACCTTAATGCAATTTTGACACAATTTTGACACTCATATCTGGCTGAATATATCCCTCTCAGTTATCTTACGGATACTGATAGCGATATATGAAACACTGCGATCAACTCGATTTGATGTTAGCAGAGCATATACTGAGCAATTGAGCATAGATATATATCCGGGATATTTTGTGAGTATCCGATATTTATCGCAGCCAGACATTATAATGGAGTGAAAACAATAGAAGTGATTGTTATATGTCTAAGTATAAAACCATTTACATTACTACAATCACTATAACAATAACTTCTATTGTTTTTACTCTATTTCAAAGTCTGGCTCCAATGAATATCGGATACTGACAAAATATCCAGGATATATATCTATGCTTAGTATATGCTCTGGATGTTAGTAATCCTTCCATGTTCAACATGGTGGCTATCGCTGAAAGGAGATGACGTCCTATACTCCAATCATCCAATCTGAAAAAACGATAAACAAAATTTGATTGGATTTGAACCTAATTTGATTTAAAAATGAAGAAAATTGAACTTACGGTCCCTTTAGAATAACAAAAGCGAATTGTGTTTCAACAGTGTAGCACATTTTCTCCTTATCATCCTTTAGAAAAACAAACAAAAGTACAACTAAGTTGAACAAGCTTTTATATCGATAAGATATACTTACCATTAAAAATTGGGAAAATGCCGATTTTCCTAAGATTTGATGTGATCGCTCCCCCTTCTTCACTAATTCCTAATAGTAATGTTTCCTGAGTAGTTGATGAATTTGATTTTTGTCTTAGAATCACAGGAGCTATAATAAATGATTGAATATCATTTAAATATAAAGATTTTTTTGGTGTGTAATTAGATCTCTATTTTAGATTACATGTATTAGCTGATATTATAATATTTGAAATAAGTGTTTTCTCATCAACACCAAAATCAGCTATTGATCATGAGTTCATGTTGATATGCAATGCATCGGAAAGTCGTTAGAAATGCTTGCGTATATACAATTCAATGACCTCATCACAAAAAGTATCAAATACGAAGTTTGAGCTTGACTGTTTTCCTGGTTGTAAAGGTGCATTTTCCTAAGCAACGATTGTAATCGTTGACGATTTCAATCGTTGGTCTATATCAGGAACGATTGTAGTCAATGATAATTTCTATATACAGTCGTGAACGATTGACTCAATTCTCAAAATGTTATTTTCTTTCAAAATTGTGTAAATTTTCAGACGTAATGATGTTACCTTAATTCAGTGCTTATATAAATTGCCAAAAACCTTACCACCTCCCATTAGGATAACTTCTAAGAAGTTACTTCTTTTACATGGAAACTGGGACATGTATTGATCTGCATTATTGGCGTCGTTACCGTTCGTAATTCCGTGCAACTGATTTTATTGAAATTAAAAGGTTTACAAGAGAACTAATTTGGTAGACTGTCGACGCATCGGACATAAAGTCACTGGTTTTTACCATTAAATTATCAATAGTTCGCACTGATACATGATCAATACATTCAAACGAAGCATGAATATCACATAAAAACACATCTAGTACTTGAAAAGTATATATTTTAATTAATGTTTTTTCCGCTTGAAAATTAAATAATCCTTGTCGTAAATAAGCTTAAAGATTTCATCTATTCAACCTAATCGTATACACAGAAAATTGATAAATTAAGATGATTCATACAAAATAAAATCAAAAATCGTTTAGCTGAAAAACACTACCCCTCGTTCACTGAGCTAATAATTGGAACTTTGAATTGCAAACAAGCGTGAATAAGATACATTTGTTTTTATTTAAAAAAATCTTCTTTTTGATAACACTGGGATAAATTTTGGATAGACATAATATTTTTTTTAAATTAATATCTTTGTTTCTCTGTTAAATTTACTTGCTTCACTTATCAGTTATTATTCATTTATTTATTTTATTTTATTTTTTTTTGTTTTAAATATGGCCGACATAATCGTTGAATTTATTCTTTTATTTATCTTCTCACCTATCTCAATATATATTTATAGATATAATCATTTCCATTTTATTTAAACTTTTTCGCGCATTTTAAATAACAATACGCAAAACCATTTGGCAATGTAAATATCTCTATTTAATTCATTTTCTTTGTTGTTTTGGTAACCTTAATCCATTTTCTATCAAACAATATGGGTTTCATTTTGGTTGAAATGGCATTTTGTTTCTCGACATTATTTGTTTTGCAGAGTTTTTTTGAATTAAGAAGAAAATTGTTTGATACCATATGTAAATAGGAATATTATTCCATTTCTCGTTTAAAGACAATACGAATTCAGTAACGCGTATCAGAACGTATTCAGTAATGATTTACGGAATATCAGCCGTTGAGTTCACTGTCGTGCATCTAATGCTCTAATGCATGTGTTTGCTCACAGTCAAAGAAAGTTCGCGCAAAAGAGAATGACACATTTACATATGGCTGCTTGATGTTTTTTGACCATATCGCAGTGAATTCTACTGCTGATATTCGCCGAAGCAGCGAAGATGTGCCGAGTGTACACGAAGCGTGAATTCTTCTAGTAAAAGTCGTATTGGCTTTAAACGAGTGCCGAATACATAGTTAATACAGAATGTATTTTATGTATTTTCGGAGAAATATGAATAATAAAGGGGAGTAAATCGTATTGTACATTGTTATTGAAATTGAAAGGAAACAAAAAACGGAGAAAGAAATGAAAAGTCGTGACAATGTGTTTAAGTAAATAACATAAGTACACGTTTATCGTGATGTTTTTTTTTAATCCTTGTTTTTAAAATGTGATTTTTTTTCTAATTAATATTTGTTTACATTTCTTCGGTTCATTTAATTCATTTAAAATGATGAACCGTACATTTACACAATCTTCTATTCTTTTAAAATCTCTTGCCATAAGCTTAAATAATCTCCACCCAAAATTCACATACACTCAAATAATGAAATCGTACAAAAACAATGAAGACTAATAGAGAGCATGTTATTTTTTCTTTGATGTAACATAAAATGTGACTCGGATTTTTGGTTTTTGCATTTCATTTTCACCGTGTGAAACAAATAGTTTACATATTTATCAACAAAAAGAAAACCACTGCCTCGTGGAAACAACACAAATTCAATGAAATGCGTTTGCTATGTTAAAAATGCATCCGTTGTTGTTCTTTTTTCCCTAAAAAAATAAAAGCTATGATTATTTTTATAGTTCCCTCTTAAATTAAATCTTTTCATATTCTCAATTTAGTTTTTGTAATATAATTTATCTAAATGTTCTTTTATTTTATACATATATGCTTCTAACGTTTCACAATTTGTCTCTCATAGTTCAATTTTGAATAGAATGGAAATTATGCATATTTATTTTGTGTATTTTATGTTAAAAGTCAGCAGTTTATTCCGTCTACATTCTGAATGCAATAGAATTTAAAAAAAAAATGTCCACTATGCTTTGTACTGAGCACATTTAGCAACATTTTTTTTGTAATATCATTCTTCATTAACTCTAATAATTTAACTGGATGTGTGATTTGTCTATTGCCATTTTAGTTGAGAGAAAATAAAATAAAAATGAAATATCTTTTATAATAAGTTTCAGTTTTAGAATAGATTTTTCTTATTAAATAGCATATTAATATAGCCGGAACCGATTCTCCAAAACAACAACAACAAAAATATCCAAAACCAGCAAATAATGGTTCACAAAAAAGTGTAAAGAGCAAAAGAGCTAATTTATTAATCGGCACGCATTTTGTTCGAACATATCCGTATGAAGAATTTTGTGTTCTTTTGTGTATTTTCCATTTTATTATTCTGAATGTAAGTGTGTATTCGAATAAGCAATATGCATTATGAACCACGGTATCACCGTTTTTCGTTCTTTTCTCAAAGCTAAGTATCGTGTCGGATTTATATTGCACAAATGAGGTATTTTCGTCAAGCACAGCAAGTATTGCGTGCCGGGACCGCGTGTCCTATGAAGTAAGAAACGAACGAAAGAGAAAAAAAAAAACTAACCATGCACATAAAAAGAGCCATATTGTACTTCTTTTAGGCGAAAACTCTTTATGAGACATTTTTCGTTGTGCCCCCCCTTCCACCGTTTCGAACTGTTGTTATATAAGAACGATAAAAAGCGAATAGAAAATGATTTACCTTGAAGGAAAAGATGGATTAATGTAAATTAATACCACACAATGGCTTTGAATTCTTACGATTCATTTTGAAGATGTAGAAAAATGTTTTTTTTCAATTGTGAAACTGAATAGCGGTTGGATGATGAAAATATTTTTTTTTTAAGAGCTGATCAAAGAAAAATTACATCAATTTCAATCATGCCGTCAAAATCTGTTATGGTTAGGTCTTCTGTTCTTTTATTCGATTGCAACTAATCAACAATGGCATTTCATTTTTTTTGTTATTTATTATTATTAGAGTACATAAAAAAGAAATTATTAAGACGCTGTGTAGAAACAAACACTGAATGCAAGAAAAGGAGAAATTAAAACAAAACATTAAGTTGAACACTTTCACTTTTTTTATGTTTATATATACACACTTATGTTTATCATCATTTTATTGCTGTCTTGACCAATTTCATATAAATTTTTTTCGTCGTCTCTTGCAATAAATGCTATCGTCATGTTTCATTATCGAACATTTTGAATAGTTTTTGAAAAAAGTGTAGAAAAGCGAAGAGGTAGCATAGATTTGAATAAGTTTTAATTCATGGAAAAATAAAATGTTTAAAGCGATTTTCATGTAAATTCATGCATTTCATTTTTCCTCAAAGTTGAATTTTCAACCCTTCAACTCGACTGTCTGTTGGGCTTTTTTGACATAACGACAGGTAATCAAGGTGATAGATCCAAAATAAGACGAGGATTTGCTTTGTGCTAAAATATGCAACAATAAAATGTAATTTTCTTTTCTCCTTGGAGTTTTAGTTTTTGTGTGTGTGTAAGGATACAGAGTTAATAAAGATATGAATATCGGTGTAAGACTAACGCTCATTAGATTTGTTCGTTGACTGTGCGATATTCATGAATTTTGCCTGAAACACAATACCGTTCCATATATTCGTTATGCTTCCGCTTCTGGTGTTTATGTTGCAAATGTTCTTTGCGTTCTCATTTTTTTTTTTTCGTGTCTGCTGTAAGGTTGACATTTTGTTTGATTAGTATTTTTGCAGATGGAAAAATGAACATAATAAAAAACGGAAGTTAAATGAATTTATGTGTAATTTGAGAAGTACACGTGGCGTGAAAAACAAAAAAAAAAGTAACAAAAAATATATAGCGAGCAAATTAACGCACATACAGAACATTCAAAATCACGGGAAATAAAATTATAGATTGATGTGATTAAGAAATGTATGATGTATTAGAGCAAATATATTGGCAAAAAATGTTCGTCGACGACTTCGTTTATTTTATATTTCATTTGACCAGTGCTTGAGCACTATCGTTATTGGTCGCGAATCGAATTTTTGTAAATGAATGCATTGCATGTTAGCTGAATTTTTAGTGAGCATGCTTCCCGTTCTCCCGTCGAGAAACACAACTTAATCTGATCACAAAACAAAAAAACAGGAGAGAATATGGAATAGAAAAACATGTCAGCAGAAGAAAAAAAAAACCGGACACGCAAAGCATGTTCGTGCAATAATTTCACAAATGCCCTGTCTCTCCTACGAAATTCTGTAAAGCCGTTCGTTCGTTTGGAAGTAAGAAAAAACGGTGGTTGAAAATGTGAGCACAAGCGACGCAAACAATATTATAATTATGTGTGTCGCAATTTTTTTTTTAATTTGACATAGGAAATGCGAATTCTTTCATTTGTTATTATTGTATTAGTAGAAAGGAGGAGGTAGATCGAAGGAAAAAAGTGGCATTTTCATCTAATCACACTGTATTTGTTGCTTTTTATATTATGTTCTCTAATATGTGAAATGTAGGTGTATTGGGGTGTGTATACGTTAATTATTAATTAAAAATTTCTTGTTCATTCCCTAATTATGATAGCTGGTAAATATTAAGTTCAACGTTCAGCCGTTGTGAAACCCAACGATGCTATTTTTAACTATGGCCATTTTTTTGTTTGTTAATTTTAATTCGCTATTGTGATTATCGGAGGTGGCAAGAGGTTTTTATTTGTTACATTTTTTTTTTGTTGCTCGATTATACTCTATTCTTTTTTTTAATGATTATTATTTGTTACTATTCACGATAATTTAGTGTTGGACATTTCACCCTCTATTTCCATTGCATAAATAATATGGTTGTTGTTATTTTTCTTCATTAAGTTGCTTGCAGTACACGACACTTTTTTATAGATATATATATATACTTTATTGTTTTTTTTATTATTTTTTTTTTGTGTAAATTTTTTTTTCTTCATAACATGCGATTATATGTGAAAAGAGAGAATAGCAACAATTTCACAAAAATTGAGCTAGAAAAGAATAATATGTGTGTTTTGTTGATTTCATTGATGTTGACACGTTAGCTGGTGTTGTTTTTAAAGAATTGAGAGTAAGAATTAAGTAAAAATTGGCCACTTTATAGTAAAGATGGATTATTATTATTCAATTGTTTTTTTTTTTTGTATAGATGTGTGTGCCGGTGTATTTAAATGTGTTTTGTTCGAACGAATTAGTTTATCGATTAATGATGGATGCTTTAAATATGCCATAGATAGAGAGAGAAATGTATAGTGCAAACGTTTTTTTTTTAGCAACCATATAGTTAATTATTGTATTAATATAAGTAATCGAGTTTTCATTTTTTCGACGCAGAATTCGATGGCGGAAGATTCGATCCCGAAGTGCTGCTGTCACTGGAACATTGTAACGATGACGACGATGTTGTCATTTGTGTGGTTGATAATTGTGATTGACTAAGAGCTGGATCACGAGCTGCTGATGCAGAGGTACCAGCACCACCGGCACCACCACCACCTCCGCTGTTGTTGCTGCTGCTATTTAAAGCCATTCGTTGCATTTGACGTATAACCGTTGCGGCGTGATATGCTTGCTGAAATAACACAAAAACCACATCATCACACCGAACGGATTAGCTAACGTTTCTATATTTTTTCTTTCACACGCACTCATGCACACATACACAGAGGGAATGTCACAAAATCTGTGTTTTCTTCTGTTTTACACAATGTTTATCATTCTCATGCAATTTAATGGGGTTGCCACTTTGGGGCTAAGCATTCACTTTAAAATTTATGTATATAAACAATGTTGCAACAATGTCAATAGAGCTTACCTTCCATCGTGACTTTGCAAAAGTTTTCTTAAGCTGTTCAGAAACGGTACCATGAATGTTCTTGTCACTGGCTTCATTGCCTGATATCCTATACACCACAATATACAAAACACATGAATAAAATGTATTACACAAATTGTGTGTGTGTTTTTTTTTCTTCTCGTATTTATATTAAATTGCAGTACGATATAAAATGTTGAAGGTGACAAGTACACAAATGAACACACTTACCATGGATGAGCTAAAGCTTGTTTACATGTATAACGTTTATCTACATTAACACACATTAAATTTTGAATAAAATCCTTGGCCGAATCGCTGATTTCATCCCAGTACGGTGAATCGAATTCAAATTCACCTTTCAAAATTTGTGCAAATAAATTTGCATCATTTTCATCATAGAATGGCGGATAACCACACAGTAAAATGTACGATATAACACCTATGCTCCAGACATCGACCGCTTTACCGTACGGTTTTTGTGCCAATACTTCGGGCGCAACATAACCGGGTGTACCACAGGCCGTGGCCATTATGCCAGAATCTTCCATTTTTGATAAACCAAAATCACTTATCATTATCTTACTGTCCTCATCCGCACTGTAGTACAGCAAATTTTCCGGCTAAATGGTACCCCCGTGATAACCGAGCACCGACAAAAAATAAAATAGAAAAACACACAAACACCGGAAATTAATATTGGCTGTATAAAAATCAAACGATAGTATTTCTGTGATTGAACGTCAATTCATTTATTCGTTTCGTGTTTTGTTTACCTTTAAGTCTCGATGCACAACGCCTTGTTCATGCATGTAATCCACAGCCTCAAGAACTTGCCGAATCAAACCGGATGCATCCTTTTCCGTGTACGAGCCCTTTTCAACGATACGATCGAACAGTTCGCCGCCGGTAACTCTAACAAATGAAAAAAATAAACACACACACACACGCATCATGTATAAAAGAACAATAACGATTGAAGAGTTTATTTTATCAATTATGTTTGTTATACTTACAATTCCATAACTAAGTAGACCTTGTTTTTATCTTCATAGGTCTCCAGTAATTGAACTATATTCGGATGAGTTAATCTAGATAAGATAAAAATGGGGAAAAGGCAAGAAAAAAAAACAAGAATTCAATTGTCAATATTTATCGATAATTAAAATGTCTCTAAACGAATGAATGCTTCATTCGAAATTTTTAAAATAGAAATTGTTTGTTTGTTTGAATTTCGAGTAGAAAACAAAATATATCTATATAAAGAGATAAGCTTTATCTCTGTTGCTTTTTTCTCTCTTTTGAATAGCGCTACAGCATCGAATTTTATAATACAATTTCCGTAATCCAAGTGATTCAATGAATGCTGAAAATTGTTTATAAATATCGTATGGTGTAAGCTTGATGGCAGAAAAGAAAAAAAGCCTGAGTGAAAATGAGACATTCACTCTATGTCTCCGTCGAGAATTGATTTGATATTCTAAGTGTTTTTTGTGTGTAAATGTGTTTTGTATGTGAATATGTATGTTCTCAAATTGAATTTCATTGTACGTCCGATTATCTTTCGAAATACAGAGACAGCACAATTTTGAAATTTGTCGCTCCCTGGGACAGAGAAAGAGGGAGTGAAAAAGTGAAAAAGAAAGCAAGAGAAAAACAAAGTGTTTAGCTGATTTGTTTTTGTTTTTGTTTTTTTCAAGCAAACGAAATCAAAATAATAAACCACACAGCCTATTTCTATATATATACAGCCTGAATTTCTCTGTTTGATCAAGATATCGCCCCCGTCTCGTACAACGAAATGTGAAGAAAATATACATCGCATTTTGCTCATTTAAATGAGTATTTTTTGAATGAAGATTTGTTTCCTTCTGCCTAATTGTGTTGTTGTTTTTTTTTTTTTGGTTTTTCATCTAACATTTTCAGTTTGTGAATTCTAACATGCCTATTGATTATTTGTTTCTGTGTAAGTGTGTCCCTTAAAAATGTTTCTTAAGGATAATGTTGTAATGTAAAGAATATATATATGTGTGTGTATATCTCAATGAGTGTATTTATCCAATTTTTGTAAAACAAAAGTTTGTGTTTTTGTTTGGCAGTTTGGGTGTTTTTTTGTTTTTTTTTTTTGGGGGGGTTCATGTCATCACTCACCGCGGACCGTCTACATTTCCGTCGCCACCATCATTCTGATTAGCACTGAACCTGAGAAAAGAAAGAATAGAGAGTATGGCCAACAGAAAAATAAAGAAAAAAAACTAAAAATATTAACTAAAATAGTACAATCAAACGCAATCCAAGATGAAAAACAAATCTCAATGGGGATGGGTGGGAAATTTGAGAATGAAAAATATTTGAGTGATACAGGAAATGTGAATTCTCTGCAGCAGTTTTGCAACCGCAACCTGTTGGTAGCATGTGTCAAAAATGATCTGGTTAAAAGTTAAAGACTGTGAATGGGATGAAATACACATAGATAGTTCCACTCGAAAATATCGGGTGATTTGAACTTATCTGTGGGGTAGTAAAAAAAAACATTCGAAAAGCGCAATGGGATGATAGACAGAATGATATAAAAACTAAAAAAATAAGGAAAAAAAAACAGAGACTGATAGAGAGGTAGAAAAGTGATTGAGTGACAGATAGTGAGTGAAGTAGAGTGTGAGGTAATTTTTTTTTTGGTTTTGGGATTTCGGTGCACAAACAGGTATTATACATTCAATGAGAGGTTAGAGGTAAGCGCATACGACACAGATATCTTTTACATTCTATTAGATAAGACAAACGATGGTGTATTTTTGTTTCTCTTGATTATACGTGCGTGGTATTTATGACTATGTTATTTTTTCAAACAATCCTCAACTCTGCTCCTCGAGAGCATATGTAAAGGGACATCCTCGGAATACTACAAATGTAATTATATGTATGCCAACGATATAGATATGTGCTCAAGCCTCATTACACATAAAAGATGCCAAATACAAAAATTAACACAAACCATTTGTACCATACTCACACACACATAAATGTCGAAATGTGAATATGCCAGGAATGTTTGTGCTTTTCCAACTCGAAAATTGGAAAAGCTCTGCTTGAATCACAAACTTTGTTTCGAAAAACTCATGCGGTTCTTTTGTGCAAAAAATCCCTCACCGAACTCCGTTCAAATTTGGCTCAAAACCAAATCAACACCAAAAAATAACTAATTACATAAAAATAAAAATCATCATTCATGCGCTTTTTTTTGCTTACAAAATGGATTGCTCAATTTTATAAACATAATATTGAACTATTTTTAGAGGCCACAACAACAATAATGGGTGAAAGAAAAAAACGTCGAGTTGCGTAATTAGTTTTCCTTAATTTAATACCATGAAGCCAATTGAATGGCCTCTCCCCCAAAAAAAAAGATGAATGGAAATAAACGTGTGAAAGTTCTACTATTTTTACAGTATGATTGAAAAATGTGGGAGTAAATGCCATGGCTGAATAAACAAATCACTGGAACCGAGAGAATGACGATAAGAGAATTTGAAAAAAAAAGAGAAAACGACCGGAAAAATGGAAACATTTTTTTTTGTTACGGATGATGATGTTAAATGGTTGCATATGCTCGACGGGTGTGCTTTAAATATTTGAAGAAAATGAATGTCGAATGAAGTGACGAAAGAAAAAAGAACAACACGAAAAGTTATTATTATTAAATGAAATGAATGGAAATATACAGTGATGAACATCAATCAAATTGTAATCATATACATAAAGTGTTCATTAGCCCGATTGTTATTTCATTTAAGGAACTGTCTTGCACGCTCGCAGTTTTCTTCACATCCCATGCTGTTGGTTTCATTTTCCTCCGTTTTTACTACCATGCTCGTGTTGGGTACATCGATACGATATATGTTCGTAGTCTTGTAATACATACACTTGTTTCGAATGAAACAAAACCAAAACAGTTAAAGGGAAAAAGAGATTTGGGTAATATGCCTCCCATTCACTTTCTACTGGATATTACCTTCATTGCCGTTTTGCTTGGCATGATAACGTAACTAAAAAAAAACAAACATTTTCACCATTTTTTGCGAGCTCAACTCCGGCTTAAACAGCAACATTTATACTCAATTATTCATAAGCTTAAATACCTTTTTACATTCTACGTAAATAAAATATCATTCAATGTGCTAACATGTTTTTGGTGGTGATATTGAATGCACGACCGACCAATAAATAAATGTATATAAATCAAGCGAAATAAATCATAAGAACGAAGAAAGAAAAAAATGTAGAAAAAAAACGTGTTGTGTAGCAAGATTTTTTTTTTGGGTTGAATGATGGATAAGACGAGCGATATCTTCATCTAAATGAAGTGTTTGTTCTATGGAAAAACGTGCAAACGATTATCAAAAAACAGACACAAAAGACTGTGACTAAGAAAGCGGCACACTGTACGAGATGTATTGTATTCGACTCATCACCACCGGTAAATACTATGCAAACATGAGCAGTGCGTCTCCGGGGTGAGTTTCGTTTTCAATTCATTCATTATCGGGTAGTATCGTTTGATGAATAAGAGAAAAAAACATGCATTTCGATTTGAGGAAAATCTTGAACCGCACACACACCCACACACACAATACTCCAAATTTAATCATCGCTTTAGACCAAAAGGACACAAATTCTGTTCTTCTATCCATCGAGTTTCGATTTCAATGATGATAGCACACGCACTTGTTGTATATATGTTAGAGAGCGTGTATAAAAGCTTTTGATTATGAAGAGATTCATCGCGACCAGAGTGCTGCTCTTTCTTTCGAACACCATATTCATTTGGAAATTAGTTGATTATATCCGGAGCTAATTTAGTTATAGACAAAGAAAAACCGCAAAAGCAAAACGACCAAAATACAAATCATTCGATGATTGGTGCAAGGAACAACGTTTGAGATAGCTGCGTAGCAATTAGTTCAATTTCTTAAGTAGAATTGGTGAATGGCCCTGAAGTAGGTAAGAAATAATAATACGAAATTAAAAAAAAAGTTGTTCATTAAATGCTACCGTCCCGATAATAATGGACCCGTTGACAAAGACGATCGGTTTACAAATTTTCTTTTCGCCTTTTGCTTCCATTCGTTATCACCTCAGAAAGAGAAATTAAAGCGAAATCTCAACCGATATTTCATAATTAACAGCATAACAACATTCTGATAAAGTGGGATAATTACGGAATAGATAAAAAAAACGAGACAAAATCAATGAAAAAAGAGAATTCCAATTTATGTTGCAGGTTAATTAATTTGACACGGAAACCCAACATTGATTGTGTATGTGAACATGACGATGCAGAAAAATTGTCCAAAATACCACATCGCACCAACAACAAAAACTAACTGATTCATTTGCAAATAAACACAGTCATACTATATCTATCAAATGTACATTGGCTAAATGTCATTGTTAATAAATGAGAATGAGTATGTGTGTGTGAAATGAGACGAGGCAAACGCAAATTATCACGCATTGTTCGAGCCCGAAAAAAACATCCATTCAATTAGTGCCAAATATTTATATCCGTTTTGATTAACATTTAACAGTGTTGAAATGAAAAGAATGAGCAGCCAAAGGAAATAGCAAAAAATAAATAAATGGCACATCCCGTTAAATCCAACAATGTAAAAACGGATATGATGAAAATGACAAATGAAAAAAAATTGAATGTGAAAGTGATTATGAATTTGTTATATTGGCGCACGTATTGAAGCAGATAGTAAAAATGTATTTTTAAATGGTTTTGATTAGGTATTCAATCAACACGTGGAGGATTTTGTTTGTGTATGTGTGTGTGTGTTTGGATGGGTCGGTGGCGGACGGTTAATAACAATCTATTAAAATTTATGTTTAACTAGTAATATTCAATGTGTTTGCTTTAATTGTAAAAAAAACATAAATTTATATTAATTAATCATTTCGATTTGGTTATTTGTTATTATCACCTCTGTGTGTTGTTTTGTTTATTGTTAAAAATCATTTGAACTGTGTGCGGTGTGTGTACAAGTGTTCATTTTAATTGCCCAATTTAAACTAAAAACGTTTGAAAGAGAATTTTAAATTAATTGAAAAATTGAAATGAAATAATGCCTATAATCATTTCGTTTAACAACAGGCAATAAAATGCCTCAAAATTCAATTATGAATAAACTGTTAATTGCCTATCTGTTAAAATGTTATTTAACATGCCGACCGCTGTAACGAATAATACTGCGATCGTGTGGGCGCGAGCGCACATAACACCACCGTATATTTTTCCATGTTTTCTATTGCATGATTTCGCATTAAAATGGGCTCATTTACAATGTTCAAATTTGGTTCACGAATTCGTGATATCACATCCGAAAATTGCTTGTTTGGATGTTCTGTTTATTTTCTTTTTATTTTTCTCTACCTCTCGTTCTCGTGTTCTCGACACATTCACAGCATTCCCATAGATACGATCTAAAGCCGAATGTAAGTCATGTAACACCTCTCTAAAACGTAATTTATTCGGTGTTTTCTGTGCATTTAATGTTATCGTTTGTCTATTCATCGCATTGCGAATGTTTTATGTATTGTATATTGCAACTGCGCGCTCTTTTTTTCTTCTCTCTTCTTCAAACGTTGGAACGATATCAAAGTATAGAATCGAAAATATCGATTGGTGTAGACACAACTCGACATCGGTGAATTCAAGCAGATGTTGTTGCTTTTGATTTCTTTCTGTTCATATTTAATTATATAGAATTTATGATTAATTTTAGCAGATAAATAAGTCATTTTCATTTTCGAGACAAATATAGTGTTTCGTTTAAAGCTTTCAATTTGCAATGCCAGATACCAGGAGATGTAGCATACAAATGCCAAAAACCAATAATTTATTTAACCCATAGCAGAAATATGGAGCCCACGATAACTGTATGGTATCGAACAACCATTCAAAACTAATTAAATTTTAACGTTATCAAACTAATTGAAACGATTCTCTTTCTCTCTCTCTCTCTCTCTCTCTCTCTCTCTCTCTCTCTCTCTCTCT
>NW_022197486.1:5073213-5130140 GCF_009176525.2 Contarinia nasturtii
TCTCTCTCTCTCTCTCTCTCTCTCTCTCTCTCTCTCTCTCTCTCTCTCTGGTAAATAAGGAATGCGGGTTTTGTAAGATTTATATAAACACGTGCACTCTCGATGATGATAAAAGTTATATTTATCCTTTACGGATACTTTTTATTCAGTTTCTTTCGGTCAAAATGAACGGAAATTCGCTGAAGAAAAAACAATGAACCTAGATGATGATTTGCAATCGTAAGCATCAAGCGAAATAAATTCGACTATAAATATTTTGATTGAAAAGATTCATGGCTCCGAAAAATTGTAATAAAATGCGATTATCACTTGAAAATTGGTGCGGTAGTGTTCAATGGTTTGAAGTGCATTTTCATTTGCCGTCCAATAATTTTTCTCTGCTGTTTTTAAAACTTGAAATGCCACATTTTCCGTAAGAATTATTGCTATAACATTATAACATTTGTTTTTTGTTTTCGAAAAGATTTCAAAATATACGGGACATAATGGAAGAGAAAAAAAAGTTGAAAATATATGCATAATCACTCATGATTCGTAAATTTACAAAAATCCTGTTCAAACAAAGATTCCAACCAACGACTCGGTTATAAATATTCCTAGATAAAAACAAAAATGTAAAATGAGTAAATCAATCACGGCGATGTACGTTTTCTGAAAATTCAATTCACATCACGCCAGTGTGTGTGTGTGTGTGTGTGTGTGTGTGTGTGTTGTACTTTTGTGTATATTGGAATTGTAAAAAATTTTGTGGCTTGAAAATGAACAGCGCTTTACATTGCGTCGACACACAAAAAAAAGAAGCCGATGCGTAAAACTGAAATGTAATGTAAACTGTGAGCGAGGAACATCTGTAAATCATCGTGGTTGCCCATATCGATATATTGTGATTTTTTTTTTTTGATGTATTTGCTTTTTGTTTTATCCACAGTATCTCGATCTCTCTATTCGTCTATTTGCACGGCAAATTTATGTGTGTTCATCTTTCTATTTTGCACATTCATTAGTGAATTGAGCACATTCCATACAGTGTATATATGTATGGCTGATGAATGGCATTGGAATTTGAGAAGCGTACACGGGTTCCAATTTTCGCAATGAATTGGATTTTCGATAAACGATAAAATACATACACATTGTTCCAAATATAAATTGAGAAAATAACGCAAGGTTCAACCTCTTTCTCTTCGTCTTCCTCATGCTGTATGAAATTGTTGACCGCAACTATATACCATTTTGATGTTAATATTAATTTTAAAAGCACTTTACTTATTAGTTGTACCCGATCTCTCATTGTGCCTCGAGTATATTGTTTTAAAATCCGTTGGCGTTATCGAATATCTTCGTTTGCATTTAATTTGGTTCATCAATGCAAGCGAACACCGCATGCGGTACGGTGTTAAAATCATGAGTAACGAACCAAATAACCGACTTGTAACCAAATTATAAATCGCCGGGAATATTCAAATATCGCTAAACGAACCCAGGCCAGTAAAAGTTGCTATACATTTTACGATTTGTATGTGCTTCCAACAACATACGAACCCAAGAACTCAAGCGCTCAAGCGATATGATATGGAAAAAGCTTTTCGTGTATGCACAATTGCAACAACAACCGCATATGGTGAAACATGAACGAAAAAAAAAAAGATTGAGTAAAATCAGAGCGCAAATATTTAGAACGTGCACAGTTTCACTTTTTCGAAATAAAGTGCATGTTAATGTAATGACGACATAAAATGTGTTGAAATGAAATCGCTTGGTTTCTTTAATTCTTTTAAACGGTCTCTAATTCGACGGTAAAAAATGTAGTGCACCCCCGCTAAGGAACGCAACCGAGCATAAAATGCATCTGAACGCTGCACAACACATATGGAGTTTAAGTGGCTTTACTTCTGTTTACTATCTTCTTCTTTTTCTATAGCTGCAAAATTAACACAAAACCCAAGAAAAATATAAACATATATCCAAAAAAACAACGTAGCAAAGTAGCGGCTCAGAATGCATAGGGCGGAAAATTAGAGAGCAAACGAGTAAATGCGAGAACATTGAGTGGGATGAAAATAAAGAAGTGTGCAAAAGAAAAACGTCTACGTTCGCTGCATGAAATAAGCGAAAGCAAAGGAAAAAAAACATCAACAGCAATAACGGTGATAATTCATGGGAAAAGTCGCTGCGTAATTCTCTTATTATCCATGGTATGTTTTTCTTTTCCTCTCTCTCTCACGGGGTGTGTGTGTGTGTGTTGCTGGTGGTGATTCGGTGTCAAATTGAAGTGAACTTCATATTCCTTCGTTATGCATATACATCTTAGGTTCACTTTTGCCATGCAACACGGTAAATGATATTAAAATCGTCTGGCATGTGAGCTGTGTGTGTGTGCATTTTCACAATCAAAATTGCATCGAAAATGTGTGTATAGCATAGAATTATTCAGCGTTTATTTGTTTTTCTCTCGGTTTGATGTCTCTCGTACGCTTCATTCACTGGTTTTCATTCGCTTTTGCGATAATTTACCAGTCGATCTGCATTAATAATTCGCATGCGAACATCGATGACGAAAATCATCTAAATATTTATACGAATTAAAACACGATTTCACTTCAAGACATTATATCGAATATGGTTGAAATGCGAAATCTAGAAACACACTTGCCATGTATGAGACACTGTGTTCTATGCGATATGCTTAGTCATTGCCACCATATTTTAGCTGTGTCATATAACAGTGTGTGTGTGTGTGCATTGGATTTTTGAATAATATTCTTTTGATGAAGCTTTTGGCACATATCCTTTTCGTGTTGTATTCGTTATTTTTGCTGCTTCGAATTAAATTGAATGAGCACATATAGCTTTGACATTTCAATGTACCGTATGTATATGTATGCGCCGTATGGTTTTATGGGGTAGCGAAAAGCGTTTGAATAAGTTTACATGTTCTGAAATACTTAGTAAATTCTCTCACGAACATTAATTTGCCGTAATGGAAAATGTGCTGAATTTTTTTCTTCACCATTGAAAACTGAACCATGAACAATATATCTCACAGAAGGAACGAGTGTTGGAGAGTGAGAACGAGATAATAGAAGAAATGGAATACAAAATAAAATAGACACACACACAGTTTGTTCTCATAAAATAACCGACGACGAGAACGACAATGGAAAGTGATAATATATATAAAAAAAAACACGAATTGGAATTGAAAAGCAACAAGATTGCGATTAGTATGATCAAATGGCATGGAAACTGGTGTGAATTGTAGTCTGTTAAGCGCAATACAATATACAAACAACACCAACGAATTGAAGCTGAATGAAAGAACAGAACAAATGAAGAAAAAGCGCGACTCCATAACATCATCGAATTGAAGAGTGAATCTAGTTGTAATCAACACAGAAAGAGAGATGATAAAGTGCTTGTTAAACTATTTTGCAATGAAGAATGTGTGTGTGTGTGTTTGTATTTTCATCTTAACAAGGCGTTTCAATGCGTCAAATGTCCTCTTATCTAGTTTTCATACCAATTGAAGGAGAGAAAACAAGAACAAAGCGAGTGCGTGTGTGTGAAAAATATTACAGGCCGAACACATGTGTTGCATTGTATTTTATAGCTCGTTCAGTTAACAACAGCAATCAATGCGTTTGGTTTGTGGGTCTATGGGAAAAGGCGAGAGCGACCGTTTGCCATTATCATTGTTTGTCGCCGCTGTTGTTGTCTCACTGTCATTTGATAATGGCGACAGTGAATGACAAATACGCGTGGTCATTCAGATTGATGGGCAAACACCATAATGCACCACAGCACCGCACTTCATTTAATTTAATTAAACTCGAACGCGCACCATTCACATACCAAATCGAATACATGTGCATGTGTGGTTTCTATTTTGAATTGTGAACCGCATCATTTGGTTTCGATGATGAAAGAAAGAAAAAATATTTAATTTTGCCATTTGATTCGGTGCATTACGCTAAAATGCAACACATGCACTCCCATTTCAATGGTCAACAACAATCAAATGAAGACAAAATAGAAATAAAAATGTACAGCCACTTGGAAGTTCGCATGAAACACTATACCCGGTTCCCAATAATAGAACAAAATGTATAACAAAAACTGAGGCTACGTTGGTAAAGTTAAATAAATGTATACTGAGAGACTTTAATGTAAACATAAAAGTGGTACGGACAATCAAAATATGCAAAATCGGTTTTTTATTTACAATTTCGCATGGGTTTTGTCAACAAAATGGGTAGGCGCGTGTGTGTGATTGTGTGTGAGGGCGAGAAAGCGAGAGAGATTGAAGGGAATAATTAAATAAATTACATTGAATGTAGGCGTATTGGTTCGGAATAAAAAGTGACGCAAAAACCATAGAATTTGATATATGTGTGAAAGGAGATTTCTAATTATTTTCGACAAACTGATGTTGATTTCATTTTGAAATTTATTTGCACACAAATGGATCACATGTATACGGTCAAATGTTCATGTCAACAATATTATTCTGTAATCTGTATGCAGCAGGACCTCGGAAATTAGAAGTCACTAAAATTAGAAACCCTCCGATCAATCATTTATCCGTTCATTACATTCTGTCATTTTACCGAATTTAATTTGAATAAAATCATAGCTTCTCACGCATGCAAATCTAAAGGGGCTATAATCGAAAATCGATGAGTGGGTCTTCAGCCGAATAAAAATCCTAGCAAAAAGGGGGTTTTCATTTCACTCGGATCAAAATTGATCACAGCTGTAAAATTTTGGCCAAAAAAACTCCAGCAAATTAGAAGAATTTTTCTCATTCAAAAAGGCAAATCGAAAGATTTTATAAAAATCTGCTGGGGGTGCTAAAACGTTAGGGGAGGGTAAATGCGATCTATATAATCTATATCCGAGCTTATGCATAAAAACGTATATAAAAGTGAAAATTCTCGATTTTTACCAAAAAAAAATGTGGAAACTGATATTTGTCTCTACTTTTTTGTCTGTACTTCAAACCACATTTCATTTCGTGCATGAGAAAATAATTTTTTTCCACAAAATTTAAAAAGTCTTTGCACATAATATGTGACACATATAAACGATTTTTTGGACAATAATTAAATAGAATTCACCCAGACATTATAATGAGAATGCAATCAATAAGGAACACTTTCAAAAAACTAATTGATTAATCGATTGCAAACATGGTTCCGTGTGAGTTAAACACACATTTTCAAGATTATAATGAGATAATTTCAGCCAGATGAATCAGCTCAGCCAGATATCGTCAGGAGCTGAAATGGAGTGAAAACAATTAAAGTGATTGTTATAGTGATTGTAGCGATGTAAGTGTAACTATAACCATAACAATCACTTCTATTGTTTACACTTAATTTCAGCTCCTGACGATATCTGGCTGAGCTGATTCATCTGGCTGAAAATATCTCATTATAATGTCTGAATTCACCTTTTCAAATGGAAAACTCGTTTTGGTGTTTTTGATTATTCAAGTGCTTTTTGCGTAAATTCAATTCGGAAAATGTTCCGTCTGAAATTAGAAATTTTCAGAAATTAGAAGAGATCCTGCTGTATTTCATTCGAAGCCATAAATAAAAGGCCCAAAATACTAAACAAAACAAAAGAATTTAAAATAATGAGAAATTTCTGTGCGTTATTTACACTTCACATTTTAATTATAAGTTATTCAATAATAAATGTATGGTTGAAATGAGGTGGGGTGAGCGGACGGGGTTATAGTGGCTGTTGTTAATTCATTGAACAATTATGCAATCTCAAGTTCTAAAAGTGATGTATTTTAGCTTCAATCTAATACTGGGGGGTGGTTGGTTGGATATTTTATTCATGTACTATATTGTGTATGTGTGTATGTAATTTTCTGGTTAATTTCGGTTCGACAAAAAAAAAAATAAGTTTTTAGTCATGAAATGACACTCTTCTATACACTTGTTATTTTTGGTTAAGAAAACAGAAACAAACAAAATATTAAAAAAAATATATGAACACATTAAAACTATTATACAATTAATTATGACTAGGTGTGTAGGTGTGGGTGAATTAATCACTTGTATTTGGTTTTTGTTTATATAGGTTAATATATTGTTATTTCATTTTACTCGAGTTGATATTGACTGGGTGGTTTTTTTTTGTTCATTTCATTTTTGATGGGAGGGAAAAATTCAAATGAGAGACCAAAATACGAATACAGAGACATAAAAAAAATCGGTACACCATAATGGTGATTGTCTTAACACTTACCTTCTAAGTACTCTAATTTCATTTTCTAGTGAGTCTTCTTTTCCTTTGAGCGCTTTTTTATCAATTATTTTTACAGCGTATAGTTGATTGTTATGTTCTTTGCTTTCGGCTAAACGGACTTCGGAAAAGGCACCACTGCAATGACAAAAAAAAAATAAGAAAACATCGTTAAATGAAGAAAAAAAGTTAAAAAGACGGGAAAATGTCCGGAATTTATAAAAAATAAAGTCGTTCATTCATCAGGTCAAGTAGATAATAAAAAGAAGTACGAGAGAAGAAAAAAGAAACAAATCTAAATAAATGAGGTGGCGATGCGCCAATGTCATTCGTTCACCATATTTGAATCATTCAAATTGAATGATAAATGAATGAAAAGTGATTTTCGATTATCTTGACATCGATTAAATTATTACGTGTATATGCAAATATGTATCAAAACAAGCGCATAAGCAAGCGTCAATCGCTCCATAGCCTATTCTCAAATGTTCGATTCTAGGCTATTTCATCTCAACAACATTTTATGATATTCGTTTGCGTGCACGGTGCAAAATCACCGACCAATTTTCACATAATTTTTTTTTAATTCGCGAATTTTTATCTCTTTCGTACAAACTTTGTTTTGGATATTTTCGTTGTTTGTCGTATGCAAAATTTGTACCAATTACAAAATTACCAATTAGTGTGTGTGCAAATGCAACTTTCTCGCTCAATCGTATTTGTATATACGAATGGCTGGGGCGTTTAGCACGAATTAAACGGACGAGTCATTTAACATGCACGGAACAGTTCATTATATTGATTAATGCCTTGCAGTACACTAATATATGTGCTTGTTTATCTTTTCGCTAGAGATAAACGCAGAAATTTACAACAACAACAACAAAAATTATCGAGTCTTAAAACAAAACAAATTCTAGCAACATTTTTTTTGCTTCTCTCTGACATGAATCGCATTAGTTCAGTCAATTTCAGTTGCAAAAGTTCGCAATAATAAAATTGTGATTACCTTATGCCTATCGAGTTTTTTTGTGTGTGTGTTGGTGTTGCTATACGATCGAAAGCTCAAACGTAGAACATTTTACGTCGACAAATGTTGAAAATTTTAATAATAACTATGATGAAATGCTATGATTTTCACCTCAAGACTCTTCGTTGATGAAAAAAAACACACATACATCTTTTCGGTTCGAATGACATAATCATTAATCAGTGTATAGCTGATTGATTTGCATTCCGAAAAATCGTATGCGACGAAAAGAAAGTAATATAACATTTTTGTTTCCTTTCAAAATAATCGCAATTTTTCAGTTCTTTTCACGACTAGCATCGACACCATTTGAATAAATTATTCATCATTTGTGCAAATGTCAGTATTCATCTTATATACAGCACTAGCATTAAATGTTGTAGACATTAGCAGATTTTACATCAGATGTAATGCATTCAAAATAAGCTCGTACTTGAATGAAGCAATAACTTGCGCCAAACGAAATGATCCGCCCCGCATAATTTTAAATGAAAAATCCTCGAAAAGAGAGTGCCAGAAAAGCAATCACGAACAAAATCTGACAACGATGACAGTGACAATAAAACATTTGCACACAATTACTTGATAAAATGCACTGTACGTTGAATTGACATTGATATATAATACTTGTTTCAGGTCGGTTGATGAAGAAAATTGAGTTACAAACCATGTGACGGACGGGCACATGCCATGGTGTCAAACAACACGGCGGAAATTGTTTTATCAACAAAATCCGTTCAGTTTATTTTGAAATTTGGTATTTGTTTCCCTTTGGCAAATCTTTCATAGTTATTTAAACGACGAAAAACTGTAAAAGAGAAGCGAAAAATACCGGAAAATGTTGTGACAATTGAACTTGAACTGAAAACCAAAACAACAAACAAACAATTGCCAAATTCAGATTGACCCCCTACATGAAGTTGCTTCTAAGCTTTTCAATTCATCAACAAAAAAAGTACACATGCCACAATTTGCTCGCAATACAATTCTTTTTGGTTGTTGTAAATTTGTTTATTTGATTACGATGATGGAGAGGAGAAACCAAATAATGAACACATCACTCACTTACAAAGTGGTGAGAATTCATGTCATTTGCGTGACATCCGAACGATTTTGTATCGAGCATAACGCATTCTGCACGGCAAATCGATGAAAACGATTTGGCATTCACCTTTCACTGTAGCATGGGTTTTTATTGTTGTCGTTGTAGTTTACGTTGTTGACGTCGATCCAGTTTTTTCATTGTTTTTGCCCCCCAAAAAACCAACAACAACACCAAAGAACATTTGAACTTCAAAGATATCCCCACAAGCTCAGTGTGTATGTTCATGAAAAAGTTATACGACGGGGGAGAGAGCATTTTGTGAAATAAAAAGAAGAAGAAGAAAAAAAAAACACAAACCAAAACAGCTGAGTACGTCCAAATATGGTTTCAAAATGCGACGACTTTTATGTTTCGAACTTCATCGAATGAAATAAGAAATGAATGAGCGTGCGACCGCGAGTGCATAATGCGATTAGTTATATTTTGTTTCATTTTATTTTTAGCATTAAAACATTATCGCCGTGCTCAATCACTCTTTTTTTGTTGTGTTTGTTCCTTTGCACACTCGTATATACTGCCATGAACAAGTGCAAAGTTTTTTTTTTTTTTTGAGAAAAGTTGTAAAGTTTTGTGTTTCGTCAAAAAATTTCATTGCCATACATACAAACAGAAAGAGAAAGAAGCATAGTATAACGCAGCAGCATTTAATGCTTATTGTTTGTTTCAATACCATTTTGAATTTTTGCAGTTTGTTTGATGACAACAACAGCAATATCAACGACGACAACGGTGGTGGTGACGGCGGCGGAGACGGCGGCAGCGATGGCGACTGTTTCTATCTTTTTTGTTGTTTAATTCGTTGAAAAGTTTTTCATTTTAATGCCATTACGCTGCCTTTTTAATGTCTATTTGACATCCAAACATATCAAATACGATCAACGATTATTATTTGTTTCGGATTTTGGTTTTCACCCCGTTCACAAATCGTACTACGATTTCATGTGCCTGTTCTACATACGAACTTTTAATATATATATTTAGATGTGATGATTGTAGTTTCATTCGGCCGTCTTTCCATGATGATGATAGTCATGTGAGGAATGGGTGGAAAGAGCAAGGGGCACAATAGAGACAGAAAGAGAGAGAGAGAAAAGCGAAAAGAAGCACGGGAATGCTGGCGGTTGTGTCGCCAGTTTTACATTTTCCTCGAACCATTCTATCGTTTGCAGTTGAAATGTAATTAGCGATTATTGCTTTATCTGTTGACATTGCTTCATTACTCCATTGCTTTAAATAAACAACACTCATTTACATAGCGACGGCATTAAACCAATAATTAAAACACACTAAGGCGATCATTGCGATTTCAAACAGAGAATTGTTGTTTCATATTATTATTATTATTTTTTTGTGCTGCTATTTGCTCTCAATAGCGGCAACAACAGCTTTTGCTCTATTTCTCATAAAGCACATTAAAATACAATGTAATTTTATGTGACAAATGACAGACTGGCTTGAGATTGATACCATTTTTTGCAACACGAACGACAACAACAAATCATGCACGGTAACATTTCAAATGAGCCATACATTGAAAAGTGTGCCAATAAATTGTTTAACTTCGATGCAATAAATTGCGAGAGAGAGAGAGAGAGAGAGAGAGAGAGAGGCCTGCGAGAAAAAAGAGCACGTTCTGGCTAGAACATTTGCGCGCCGAACGGAGAATGAAAGGAAAGATAATTTGAAAACTCAGTGCTGGTAAAATCATTTTTTTTTTCATTTCATTTTTTGAATGAACCGTAGAACCGAAAGGATGCTGGTATAATAAATACAAACGGATATTGGTTATAATGTGATAATAGATAATATCAATATCGGAAAGTCATAAAAAATTGAGCATAACTTGTTTAAACATAATTCCAGTCGCTCTCAACGACAGACAGACACACACTTGCCACATAGTTGGAGATATAGAAATTGAGCGAGCAGAGAACTCGCGAACATCATCAATTGGATGATATTATAATATTGAGAGCGAATAAATTAGATTTTTAATGTCGTCCCATTGGTTTTTCGACATTATAAATTAATGGATTGAGAGTGAGAGAAAATGAATCATTTTAAATGATAAAGCCATGTAATTTGGTGACAATATGAAAAACAGCAAAAAGATTTCGGTCGATGTTAATTTCATGTTGTTCGCGAGAGTTTGTTGTTGTTGATATTGTTTCACATCATCCCATGTCAATTAGAATAGATTCGTTGATGAACCGTTTCGTTTGCTAGTGTCAAGTAATGTTCAAAAACCGAAATTTTTAAATCGATTTTATGGACAAAACACAAATTTGGCGATGAGTGAACATCATCAAAATATACATCGTTGTCAATCTATGATATGAGTATGTATGAAGTGTGTTAGTATGTCTGAGTCGCCTCCATTTGGATCATATCATTAATGATGGTCACATCATAATTCAAAACCCCGTCGAGAGACAGAGAGCAAATGCTGTGTGTGTGTGTGTGCCACTATCACCACTGTTGCTGCTATATTGTGTATTGTATTACTGTATCGCAATTACAGTATCGAACGAAAGTCGATCCTGTCGCCTTCACTTTGGCATCATGGCATCAAAATCGAATATTTCACGCCATAATACTAATAATCTGATATCTGCGCTAGCATATACATTTAACTGGCAATTTTCTTTGGTAGAGCCAGTCGAGTTGCCCCCTGTTTCTGTTGCTCTCATTTGTTTCGTCATCATTAAAGTGTTGGGCTCTGGCTTAAATGACAAACAACAACCACACGCACACATACTATCACATGCACTTACACATTATGGAAATGTGATAAATCAGTCGTGTTTGTAGTTTGTTGACGTGTATTTAATGTGTGTCCATTTCTATACTTTATATAAAATAGATAGATAGAGAAAGAGCGAAACCGTTCTAATCGTATAGATTCATCGAAAAAAAATACCGATTTGAAAAGCAAATAAAATACACACAACAACAATGAAGGGAAATATTATTTATATAAGACGAATGTGATTCGATGATAAATGGTAAAGACAAACACATCGATGAGACCATAAAGTATTTACTTATCGCAAAGAAAATAAAAATGAAGAAAAATCATGTAAAAAAGGGGGTGACAACTTACGTTCCTAACAACTCCTTAAGATTATACTTCTCCTCGATCGTAAACTGTTTGTCTGGATCACGAGAATCGCGTTTCGATTTTTTGGTGGAGTCTTTTTTACCAAATAACGGCATCTCGATCAATTTTTTTTCGTTTGATTCGATTCGTAATTCAAATTATTTTGCACGACACTGGCACCACACACATACACGCACACCACACCACTGGTCACTGTCGTTATAAATTCTGAAAAAATGTTATTTTTTTTTGCCCGAAATGATGATGATGATGCCACTGTTGCTTCGGTTGTTGCCTAGCTTCAACTGCTACTGAACGCTGCTGCACGAACAACCGAAAGGGAAAGAATCGAGTGAGATGAAACTCAACCAATGTAAAGCCGACAGCGCACACAAAAATCTAAAGAAGATTTTGTGCTTTTCGTAACTACGACAATATTTAAGAACGTAATGCCGACGGTAATCAACGATTGGACTCGCAATCAATTTCAAATCGGTCGATAATAGGAATAAAAAAAGAACACACCACCAAAACTAAAACAAGAAAATAAAATTCATCGAGAAATCACATACAAATATTCATATAAACACACCGAAATCAAATAATATTTGAAACAACAACAAAAAAAAATTGATGCGGTGTTTTTGTCGCAAACGTCGCGCGCGAGAACGAGAAAAAGAGACACGAGAATTGAAAGCAACACAGAAAAATAAAATGTGCCGATAGTGAGCTGAGTTTTAATTTTGAATCGAATTGGAATGACCGACACACATAAACACACACGAATTCATGCAAAGATTTCAACACTTCTTTCGTTTGTTCGTTTTGTCTATTGCTTTGCAGCTATTGTTACTCCTGCTCTGTTAGTGTTGCTGCTCTTACTGCTGCTGCTGCTGCTGCTGACTTTTGATTTGAAATCAACTAACTGTGTGTATCTCTCTGTTTTTCCTCGCTCTTTGAGAGTTGTCTTGTGATTTTTTTTAGAAGTTTTTCTAGTTTTTTTGCGCGTTTTTTTCCTCGTAAAGTCGAGAAATTTATTTCCTATGACATCAATATAATCGATTCCACTGTATCATATTTGGTTGTTCTCCATCACCCCGAAACCGAAAAATATACACAATTTGTTTTCTGTTTGCGTTCCGTTGTTGTTTTTTTTTTTTTTTTTTTTTTATTGTCAATTTAAACACACACTGCCAGATACTATAACCAAAGGGCAATTAGAACAGAATTTTGCTTTTCTTTTCTTTCTACTTGATTCATTTACTTTTCCAAATACCATGAACAGTTATACGCAATGCAAAGGAATCTCTTCGTTTCTTAGTTGTTGTTTATTTCCGAAAAAATAATAATTTGCGATGTTTATTTTTTGTATGCTTGTAACAAACTTGTATTTACTATTTCTCATTGAGAAGCACCTTCAATGGTAACATCCAAATTTTACTTCTTTTATCGGATTTAATAAATTTATCGCTTAATTTGGCGCGCATTGACTTTGCCTTCTCACGATACGATATAAAAGAAGCAAGAAATTTTTTTCGAACACCAAACAGAAAAATACAAACAATACCAAAACCAAATTAAAACTAATTTCGATTCGTGTTGTTTTTAACAAATTTAAAAAAAAAATGATTTGAAACAAATTTTTTGCCTATTTTTCGTTCTATTCAACTAAAACACTTTTACGCATCACAGTTTCAAGATATTCAGCACGAATAAATGTGTATAATCCAGAATCGAGTACTCGCACAGAGCGAAAAGAATCACGAAATAAACGTTTGTAAGAAGAAGAGGAAGACAGTGAGGCAGGCAAAATGAGAAGCGAACGAAAAAGAAAGAGAGAAAGAGAAAAAATCAAAATGTTCATCCATACATAGAATTTTGTTGTGTATGGCTATATTGCAAAAAAAACGCCACAGTGGAGATCCTGTGTGTTCGTATATTTCATGCGTTCGAACATAAGTTTGTGTGAGTGCGCGGCTCCAAATACCAAACCAATATATCTCAATCTGGAGAGAATGAGTGAGCGAGTCAGCAAGCGAGTGTGAGTTGGTGAGCGGCGCAGTAGACACATTTTCAGTGTATCTACAACACTGTACGATGTATGTATTTGAAGCTCCCCAATGGAAACGTCAATTCCAGCTGGAATGACTTTTTAATTCAATTTTTTCTGCTTCAAAATTATGGACCCAACGGCATTCACATATTGTTAATTTAATTTTAATTCGTCTCGTTTAATCAAACTTTCAGACCATTCTTCGGAATGATGAGAAGTTTTTTTTATATCAGGTGTCCAACGAACCAGATGACTTTTGTCAAATACAAATCACTGCACTTGAATACCGAAGACTACAAGTAGCGACATCTTTTAACTTTTTTGCACGGCGCTGATTAAGCAACTGTTGCGCTTATTTCAAGCTTTTCCACAAAACACTTTACATGTTAAGTTTTTTCTGATTAATAATAACTGACAGTTATTGCGAGTTTTCAATAGAAAAAAACGATTTTAACCATCTGATCGTTTGTTTTGATTATTTGAAAACATTACTTTTGCTCCAAATGATAAAAAAGAGTGTATTATTTGTATCTTTATTTCCCTGAAATTGAAAATAACATCAATTGATCAATTCCAAAGATAAAATAAACATTTAACGATCAATTAAAACAAGCAATATATTACCATAAAAGACCCGATTTCATTCAAAAACGCAATAAACACGTTTAGCCTAATTTCTGAGCATAAAATAACCATTCTAAGAAACTGATCAGAATTGTTTATTTTCGAAAGAGAAAAAAGAGTATTTTTTGAGAGAATTATTGTACGTTCATTTGTAACTTGTGAGATGAGTTCGCACCTGTTGTCGCAGATTGGTCACTGATGGACAGAAATACCTAAAACGAATATTTTCATAAAACTAAATGGCGTGTGTGTAGATCGATTTTTTTTTGGTTCAGGTTTCCATTATTTAATAGAGTCAACAATCGGAATGCCACCGTTGCGAATGTCAATGTTACTGTTTTTTGTTGTTGTAGCATGTACTCGTTGTACTTGATCGATGCGTTTGCCGATCACATCGTTTCTCTTGTGGAGCACGACACGGTGTGAATGTGAGAGAGTGCGCGGCATGAAAGTGAAATTAGGTCAATATATGTATTGAAAGAAAATCGGTATCAATGAAAAAGAAAATCAAGAAAAGAAAGCAAAGCAACGACAAAACTAAAAAACAAAAGTATTCAAAGAGTAATGAAGATGATTCAAAAATAAAAAAAATTAAAATAAATTCACCTTTTTGTGCAGTTTCTTCGTTGTTCTTCTTCTTCTGTGAATAAAGAGCAGCATGGAGGTGAAACAATAATCGTTTAAAGTGCACATACGCCCGCTCAATTAATTTTGCATTGCGAATTCACATATCAAGAGCGTGTGGAAAGCTAAATACCATCAATTTATATGCTTTTTTGTTCACATTCTGCAAGCTTTGTGTCGCGTCTCGCTTTTTTTTGCCTCTTTAAATATTCAGCATGCGTTCTGAAATCAAGGTGAAACGCGAGAACGATTTGTGTGCTCCATTGTGAAGATTTTTTTTTTGGTTTATGAATACACTGTTTTGAACGATATTCATTTTTTTACAGCGGAAAACTGATTTGCAATATAAAGAAGAAAACGTGAAGAAGAAATATATGAGCATCGACGATTCACGAAAAAAAAAACACACAGTCAGTTCTAGTGAACAATGCAGTTGGCGATGCAATGCGTGCGTTTTGGATCAAGCGATTGAGTTTTCGTTTCTCTCTCATATTCCCAACATTTTCCAAACCAAATGAATTAATTTCGATGTCACGGAAATAATCTTGCATTCCATTCTCTTGATGCTACTGTTGTTGCAGCTGCGCATTTTCTGGGTGCATGACCCAAAACAATGAGGCAGAACATTATTTTTTGCACTTCAAACCTATTTCACCAAATAAATATGAGATCGTTTTTTTTTCTTTTTAAATAAACACCATATATTAACAGCAAGCGTATCGCACATATCGTTTTTTTTTTATATTAAGATTTTTGTTTATGTTTTTTATGTTACTGCTGTTTTCGTCGACGAATTTGACCTACTGGTCCAGTTGTGCGTATAAAATTGTTTCATTGGTAATAGAAGCGAATGTACTGCAAAACTAACCATTTTCATGATAAAAGCACCCAATAAATCAAGTTTGGTGTACAGAATGTTTCGGTGCCTAAAATATGACATACATTCCCAAAAACCTTTTGAACCCGCTTGAACCCAGTCGGTCAAATTACATCCTTTACCATGTGAATTTTGCACGGAATTGCTTGAATGTCTTGTTTTTGGCCATCACAGTTGTCGTTCAAAATTAGTGCGTATTTGAGCTAGATTTTTTCATTTGCCACATTTTTTTTTCATTTTTTTCCACAATTCTTTGATTTTTATTAGACTTCTTTGATACTGATAAATAAATAAAACATTTCCATAGCTCCAAAGTCGTTTTTGTCCTCTGTACAGAGTAAATGAAGAAAAAAGATTAAAAAAATGTATATCGCAACAGCTATTATAAGTAATGATGATGTAGATTGTTCATGAACTGCAGTAAAAATGACGAGAAAGTAAAAAAAAATAACAATCAAATTAAGAGAAAAAAAAATAAAATTCCAACAATACATTAATTTGGGAATTGTCAAAATTACCCATCTGAGATGAATTGTCAAGGAAAATGCATTGAATTAACCGATTTCAAGTGAAATCCAATTCGAATCGTATGAAACAAGGCCCCATGAAACAAAAAAACGAAGAGAGAAAAAAAACACACACCACTTAAGTAGGAGACTAGATTGAGAAAAGTTAACGTATTTATCTATGAGAGATGCACAATGAGCTCAAATCACGCATAGATTACAATTATCGTTGATTTGATTAAAATCTTGTGAATAAAGTGGCGTGTGCCGTCATGTGCATATCTGTTTCTTTTTCTATCAGATTATTCAGAGTTGCGTTAAAATGCTGTACTTATTCGTTTATTATGTGTTTTTTTTTTCTTCTTCTCTCAAACTTAGGCGCACACACAAACATACACGCACATCTATTCTCTTCGCTGACGGTAGCTAGTTGAATTTTCTTCGAAGCAATAAACCGTCACATACGGTCGTGTATTGAGAGTGTTGATCGGTCTCGTGTAAGTTCCCAGAACACACAATCCGAATGAGCCAAACCGTTCGCTGAAAAGCTGGGCACAGCAGCGAGAAAGAAATGGAAAAGAAATGCGTTGAAGAGAAGAGAACCGAATAAAAAACTGAAGAAAAGAAATGAGCTGATTGACTGACTGGTGCTGCTTGGTGATGTAACTCTATAAAAGAAAGGTGAGTGCCGTTGCTGCATGTATTTTTCGTTAGAGTGTTGTACAGTGAAGATCTCCGGCCACCGAATTTTTTTTTTCACGAATTCACACACAGAACCAATTACGGAATTAATCATTAAAAACCAAAACCAAATAGTTTGTACGTGTTTACTTCTAATTTTTTTTTTTTTTTCATTTTTTGTCATTAGTTAGTTTTTAGTTTCGTTTCGATTGTTTCTACATGATTTCGCACCTTTTTTTCCTGTCTAAATTTAAATTTTTTTTTCACCGTTGCGAACTGCAACAATAACTGGATATTGTGATTTGTCGTTTTGATTTCGAAATTTTGTTCGTGGCACGACTATCATCCGCAGCATATCAATTCGTTAATCAAATTGAACGGAAATTTTCACCGTTGTTTTTTTTTGTGGTGACAATTTTTTTTTTGCAGAGTTTCGCGATAAATAAATAATCAAGTCGAGTGAGAGCATTCATTTAGTGTGATTTTTTGTTTTGTTTAGTTTGGTGAACATCTTTCGAACGATTTTGGATTTTACAAACATCACAGATTAGAACAACGCCTAAAAGCGTAAAAAGCAATACGAATATAGAAAGTTTTTAGTTTGGTGTACATAAAAAGAACCAGGTTTATAGATTCCACATTAAAAATTAGAAAAGTTAAGAAATTTGCATACAAACTAGAACAAGAACGTATGAAACGATTTTTACGCAATATCGAATGTATCCGCCACGAAAATGTTGAACAACACACACATATATATATATAGAGATACGTGCGGATAATTGAAGAGCATTTAGTTGAGTTATTGCCGCACTTGAATACCAAAGAGCAATTGGCAAATTAAACAACACATATCGCAACCAGAATAAGAGAAAAACGAAGAAGAAAAAAGAGTTTTTTCAAAAATATTTTAAATAAAAAGAGAGAAAGAGATGTGGAGTTTTATGCTGTTGTGAACAGACATTTATATGTGGATTAGAGAAATGAGCGCATGTCCATGTATATAAGACGGACGATGGCGCAGAAGCGAACGAAATAATAGAAGAAAAAAATCGCAGCTAAATGACTGGTTAAATGCAATATTAAGTAAAGTACACACACTCACAGAAGAACTAGACGATAACCTGAACACAAAATAGCCAAGCGTAGTCACAAAAGAAGTTAAAGAAAAAAAAAGGCAGCAGAAAAAAGCCACAACCAAACAAAACAAGTAAACTACAGAAAGAAAGTAAGACAATTACTGAACTTGAACGCTCGCTCGATATATCTCATCGAGCCCAATGAATGTAACTGAGAAGAGAAAAAAAAAATGTTTTTATTTCTTTATTTTGTTGTTGTTGTTGTTCTTTTTTTTGTTACGCTTATTTTGCTCTCGTCGAAATGAAGTCGGCGATTGTTGTTGTTGCCGGAAACGAATCGCCTTTTTTGTTCCACAATTTTTATTGAGAGAACTGATGGCATGTGTATCGGTCGGGTTTATGCTTGAATGCAGTTTTTTCCGTAATGAATTGGTATAGTGGATCGGCATAACGCAATACCATACAATTTGTTGTTTTCGTGTTTTGGATTTTGACCCACATTTTCGGAATTGTGTTCATATGAACTTGAAGCAGCCTGAGCACCTTCAACAGTGTGTCATTGCGCTCGTTTAACTCTTTGTGTCTTTGTGGTGTTTTATTCTTTATGCCAACGATTCGAACGGTTTTAATCATACAAACCGTTGTGGCGTTTATTTTTAGAGAGACAAAGAAAAAGAAAGAAAAAAAGAATTGTTTTGTTCTCGGTTTAATATAAAAGAAAAAGTGAAAATGGAATCGCTTAAAATTGTCAAAGTACAATTGACACAGCGTCGATTATATGGGTTCCATCGTTCTTGACATTGATAAAACTGATGGTCGTTCATATTGTCATCATCTATCGCCCGCGCGCGCTCGCACACACAAACAATGCATTTTGCATCTCAATGTAAAAGCACAACAACATTTTCCATCCACCGTGGAACGGTCGTTGATTGTGATTGTGTGCAAATGTGCGCACTTTCAACAAATATTATTGGCCATATAACGGCATACAGAACTTGATTTGTCAACTTGGTTTGGTTTGGTTTTGTTTGGTTTGAATCCGTTCATTCTTGTTCTTTCGTGCAATAGATAACGTTTGTCGTCTTTCACACACACCAAAACAACAATCATGTCACATTATACCGGTATTGTGTGTGCAACAGAGATATTAATATCAATGAAGATGGCAAAACTGGCTCGAAACAAAACTCTTAGTCGTATGACTGAATGTGTTTGTACATCTATATATATAGTTCTGTATATGAAGTAATAAATGAAAAGGCGAATGGAATAAAGAAACACACACACACACATGAAAGACGAAGAAAAAAACCGTTTAACAAATAACAGCTACAACAATGATAAGCACTATGCGACGACGACGATTGTGATGGCATATCCAATTCCAATTTTTCTTTAACCATTTCGATATCTTGAGAGAGTGTAGTTCGGTTTTTTTATACCTTCTCACACATGCCACATTTCATATGCTCAAGTTGATTGGCTTGTTTGCTGTTCAGATTGTTGTTGTTTTCCGTGCTTTTTTTATTCTTCGTCGTTATTTTTCGTTTTTGCCTCATTTTTGACCCCATTCTTAAATTCATTTATGTGTGTACATCAGAAGATAGATAATGGCACTTGATGGTAACTTTGTTTAGCGCATACATATCTTTCTCTCTCTTTCTTTCTTTCTTTCTTTTCTCATGCACATAAGCACGCGCACATTGACAACGCGATGATGATTTCGACGACGATACAGCTTAAATGAATAACAGTAATATTCTGATTTTGGCTTATTGAAATGAATTTAAAATTCAACAAATTAGAATTGGAAAGATGATGAAAAAAGAAGCACAGGTATGACAATCGCGATGCACGTCCATTTTCAATGAAAATGGTTCGTTCAAATGTTGAAATTCAATAGGTCGTTTTGGCAGGGCACTTTTGAACTATTCGGTCATAAAAGTGATAAATGACGTACGTGAGATTGGCCATAATGGCCGTTTGTTTTGTTTCTTTTCATTCAAATTTATGTATATATGTTGAGCTGGTCTCACAACACGTATTTATGTATAACATAAGGGCAATCCGAATAGTATAATCATTTCGCTTCGACACCAATTTTAAGTGTGTTAACTTGAAATTGTGCGGCAGAAATTCGAAAGAAGAAACCAAACCCATCGGCATCGTACGTCACGACCGCTAAAAATTGTTGCGAAAAGAATTATCGTTATCGCCGCTCGTGTGTGTGTATGTGTTTATGTACCTAAAGACGCAAATGACTGATTTTGGTGCCAATATCTCTCCTTAAGTTGGAAGTTGATATGTTGTGCGTGCGCGAGCGCACATAACGCATCCGTTGCAAGAAAGAATATGTTGAAAGAAAGTTTTTGCCATTAACACTATATAAACCGGCAACAAGTTGCTCTCTCATTATCGTCTTCGATAAAATTCAATGAAAAAATTGTGTGACACATTGTGTCTATGCTTGAATGCCAATTCAAACGCAACGGTATCATGATAATGGAAAGTGGAGGCACAAACACAGATAAAAGTGCATCTTTTCGATGTGATTTACTTTCGAATCGAATTGATATTTATCCTGAATTGAATCTTCGACCGGTCGATTTGTTTCAATCAAAATGTTGTTCGTAAGATCTGGATGAGAAAACAAGAACAAAAACGTTAAAAAAATAAATCGGTAAACATTTTTGGTAAGATGTGAAGTGTTCCATCACTTTGGTTGCATCAGTGAAATGCGGACAATATCCATGTTCATTGTCCAGACACTCATAGTTGTGCATATTAAAGTACTATCGCACGCACATCTAAAACAATAGACTGACTTCGTAATTTTATCTCATAATGACCATTGTTTAGTGCACGCATTTTGGATGAAGTTCTTCTTACTGGTTATTGGTGGTGTGCGCTCTCTTTCGTTCTCTCTCACTGTCTTTCTAGCCACGTCTGTAGGCTGGTGAAAAAAAAACCGTTATCCATGATCAAGATGCATAATTGGCTTTCAATATGGACTTGCTTTAGATTGCATTTCTTAATCGTTGCACGCCCCGCTTTTCATTTTGCATTTGTACATAAATATGTGTGTATTTCTTCCTCTCCTTGATTTTGTTTTTGGCTTGAGTTCTTCATGCAGAGAAGAGTGAGCAATGGCCGATAGCGTTCAGCCACTTTTCTTCGGTGAAGTAAAAACGAAGAAGATAAGAAAAAAACCAACACCAACCGTGCACGTAAAGTAGGTGACTCAACTTATTATTCAAATTTTTTTCACGGTTTTACATTTTTATTCGTACACACACTGGCTAAAAATATAAATATCTATATATTAACAAATCATGAACCATCCGATAATTTGAATCAATTACACCAGAATGAGTAAATGCAACTGATAATGGCTGTGTGCCAAATAGACTCAACTGATTAATTAGTGGTCCGTGTTGATTGCAAACATTCAAACACTTCCAATCCAAATGCGTTCTCTTCAAATGAATGACTTCCAGAAATGTCGACAAATAACCAAACAATATGCTTATAAAAAACACAAAAGAACGTAACATAATTCGCTCGGCCGAAAAAGTAGAACGGTCCAAATATAAAACAATATGTTTATTGTACCGTTGACCACCATCTCCGTTTCCGTTTCAATTCAGAGATAATAAGTGAAATTCATTGAAGTCGTCAATATCAGTTTTAATTACATAAAAAAAACCAACGGTGAAATAAAATGCGGCACACATACATCGACTGCCGCCCGCTCATTTGTTTTGCATTGCAATCGTACGAGAGAAGCAATTCGAATTGAATTTATAATTGAAAATTTCTTTAAAATGCTCGAAAGCTGACATCGAAAATAAGGTTATCGATGTCCCGGTTCGTCAAAATTAATATGCGCCACTCAAAAAAATTTCGACAACAACAACGACGACGGCATCAACAGCCGACCACGAAATCACGCTGTGCACGCTTAACTCTTTACAACTGTGCGTGATACCAATTTTAAAAACAAGCGAGAAACGAACCAAAATACTTCGAATTAGTATGAATATGCTGTTTTGATATGTGTCGTTGCTGCTACCTTTTTTCCATGACACTGATTTTTTTCTCTGGAATAAAGCAACTTTCAATTGCTCTTTCTCTGTATGTGCGTGTCTAGCGTTTATGTAAAATAAAATCACTTCCGCGCGCATACAATTTGACTTCTGATAAAGACGGAGATATATTGAATATGCGACCGTTTTAAGGAAGTTCAAAGCATTAACTCACATTTTATTTAATTGACCAATTTTTCTGCCCGTTCACTGATAATTTAATGGTGCATTTCTGTTTTGTTTATTTTTGTCAATGTTTAGGATTCCAAAAATTTATAGTAAAAAATGAAGCTGACCTTTCTATTGCTGTTTATGACCACAACTCTGATTGCTGTTCAATTAACGACCGCATCACCCGTACAAGTTGTTCAAGCATTCAATGATGGTTCTAAAGCCAACGAAGTAGCACGACAACAAACAGTTAGTGCAGCCGCCCCTGCTCCTGCCGCCGTTGAAGAGGACGACGATGATGATGACGACGACGATGATGATTTGGATATTTTAGACGATGACGATGATGACGACGATGATGAAGAAGGTAAACCTTAACTTATTTTATCAATGAATAAAGTGTAATCAACAGACTTTATGAAGAAAATCCAAAAAATTGCATAGATTCAGATTTTTAATTCACATTTAATTTAATGATTGAAAATTGTATAATTTGTTGCAATTTCTTGTTGTTGTTGAATTTATTTGATTATAGGTGACGATGATGATGACGATGACTACCTCGAACGTTTCTTCGACGATATTCTAGGCGAAGACGATGATGATGATGAAGAAGATGAAATTAGTCCATCGACTGGTTTGCAGCAACCAGCTGCTAGTGTTCAACAACCAGTACAAGCCGCCACGAATATTGCCGAAGAATCACCGGTCGCAGCTGATTATCCAGGTAAATGATTCATTCAGTTTCCACCAATACACCGTTTAAATGTTTGCATTGACATTCTATGGCTTATAAATAGTTCTAATCATGTTCACAAGAAAAAAAAATGGCCACATGAGATGTACGGCTGTAACTTTTACACGGTGTATTCATAAAAAGCTCCTTCCATTATTTTGATAATCCCCGCACACACACATGCCACCAAATCAAAACCAATTTCATGCACATTGTATGCCATATTTAATTGCACACCCTATCACAATCAATCACTTGTCGTTATCATAATTTCAACAAAAAAATTTAACTGACAACCATTATCCTTCTCTGGGTGAAAAACGAAACAAAAACAAACAAAATTGTGTATTTTCTTTTGGATGTGTGCAGTGGATGACACTTATAACGAAGAAGAAAACAATGTCGGTGTTGAGGTAGAAAGTATTCAAAATGGTGTCGATTTAACAGCCGATTCAAACTTGAAAGACCAAGCCGAAGTGCAAACGGCAGCCGCCTCTGTTGCCCAACCAGCCGTTCAACAGGTATCGAATGCTTCATCCGATGACGACGATGACGATGACGATGATGACGACGATGATGTAACCGATTTCGAAGAAGGTAAACATTCAAATCTTCTTCACTGTAGAATTTTAAAATGAGATATTCTTTCGTTGTTGATCCGATTTTTTCAATAGCCATTTGAAATTTAACGTTTTTGGACGATTTTTTTAATACAATTTTCGATTTTATGCAGTTTTCTTAACATATTGGATATTGAATATTGAATATTGGTTGCTTTTCATAAGCTCATATGCACTTATTTGCTGTTTGATTACTTTTCGCTTCAAATTTGCAAAAAAAAAAAGAAATTTAATTTCGAGCGATAATTTTTAAAAGTTAAATTCGTAAACGGCAAATAAGTCATTCAGGTCAGGTGTAGACACCTTCGAAAAATTGGCATGTTGGTCATTTTTTGAATTTTAAATAGGAGAAAAGATCACGAAAACTGGCTTAAAATAATATGTAATTGAACGCATCCCAAATTTTCTAGTGCTGGATGATGACGACGATGACGATGACGACGATGATGATGACGACGAAGAAGAGGTAAGTACCCAATCACATCAAAACCACAAGTGACACTAAAATTTGTTAACGCCGCCGCAATGTGTTTCTCTCTTTCTTTATTTTAATTGCGCATTCCACGTGCACAATCACATTTGCAACTGACTGTTGGCGAAACGAAAGGATCTTCTTGGCGAAGATGCACTTGAAGCTCGTGGACGGAAAGCACGTGAGTCAAAAAAAATACATAAATAAGTAGAACACACACATAAACACGTATATACAGAAATCGCAAGATCGAAAGCAGCGAGCGATCAGTTCACTCGCCGCAAAAAGTGCAGACAAAATTATGTTTTAATTTAAGACGAGACCACCTTCCCAAAAAAAAGAGAAAACAAACAAAAAAAAATTGGATAGAATCTGATCGCATATGACACGAATTTGAAATACTTGGAAACCGCAAAACAGAAACGTAACGTAGAAGACGAACAGAGATAAAATAAATTGAAAATTTATTAATTTTCTTTTGCACATTATGTACAGTTAGAATGCCAAACGAATTTAAATGAATTGAAGTTGTTTTCACTCTACAATTAATTATTCAAAAAAAAAACGAAGAAGAAAATGATACGAGAAGAGTTTGAGCCGAATTGACGATCCAATTGTGTGGTGTTATTTTTAACTACGCAGCTAGTAACCTATGTGAAAGAAGAAAAAAAAAAACAATAAAAATCAACTCTCGCCCCAAAAACCATTTATCATTTGGAATAAATGCGTGTGTACAATACCAATCGCAAATGGATCGTCAATTGTGTGTGCGCACGCGCGTGTGTGTATGTCAATTTATTGCGTTTAAGTTTAAATGGATTATTGTAATTATTTATTGCTATTTATAAACTATGTGTAATTATGTGTTTCTTTATCTTCATCTTTAACTTCGACGGATAAAACAAAAACGACCCATATCATGCACACTCTTTTTCATCTCTCCTTTTCGGCGCACTGTGCTTTCGCTTTTTGGCTTTCATTTCATTCTTTTTTCAATATATATATATCTATTTTTGGCCACTCTTGGCCACCCATCTCTATCTATTTTCTATTCACACTTTTTTCTTCTCCTTTTTTTCTAAACCGCGACGAGACAATTTTGACGCGGCATTTTTTTTTCTTTCATTCACATTAAATCGTGCATTTACTCCAAATATGGATAATAACAGTTTTTAACTTGGAGCAACTGAAAAACAAAACATAAAACAACATATACATATCAAAGCTTAACTCTTCATCCATATTTTATCTTTAGTCAAGTACTCACTCTTTTTATCATTTTCTGCTTCTACATTGTTTCGTTTCATTAGAATTTATCACATGGCGCTAATGTATTTATTTTAAAAAATAATTTATTTATTTATTTATTTATTTTTACTTTTATTTATTTTTATTTAAAGCAAAAAAAATGAACAAAATCCTTTCGTTGTAAATGTTTAGCATTTAAATATTCAAAAAGTCAAATGTTTCAAAAAAAAAAAAAAAAAAAAACAACAAAACTATGTATGATTATATACTATTTTATGTTCTTTATTAGATTTTATGTTAGAAGGCAACATTGGAATTCATTGAAATTAGACGAAATTTTTATTTTCTTGAGTTTTAATTGAAAAAAACATTTCGATAAACAAAAAAACTTTTTTTTTGACAAAAAATGTTTAACAGAGTAAAATCGGTAAATTTCAAAGAAATCAAATGTTGTTAAGCTTCGGCTAAAACATAGAAATACACACAAACACACACACACATACACATACAGACACTTACACCCAAACACACAAATATATAAAACAAATGATCTACACACATTAAAAAAAAAAGACTTACACACTTACACGTACGTAAAATGAAAGCTCAACTGAACTAAAGAGCGAAAGACACCTAAACGCCCTTAACTTGAAATGAACTTCCAAACCCTCCATACAACACAAATACACAAAAATATTATTTTAAAAAAAAACACACACAAACATACAAAATACCACAGAGAACAAAAAAAAAAACAAAGAAACATATTGAAACATATCACAGACATTGAACACACAACAAAACTAGCCAATAGATCATAACAAATAAAATGAAACATCAAAATGACCGTAAACAAAACAAAAACAAAACAAAAAAAAACAAAAATATGGAAATTTTCTTTGTAGATTTAGATACTGTGCTTTGGGGCTTTGTGTAGTTTATAAACGAAAAACAAATGTTTTTCGCTAATCATGTAATTTCGCTTGATCGTAATTCTTGTCTCTGTCTTTCTTTCTCTCTATTATTTATTTTGCATTTCGGCGCTTCCTCTTAGCTGCAAAAGATTTTCCATTTCAGATGCTTTGCATGTCAACTACGTATATTTAGTAGATTCAATTAGTTCTGTAAACATTTCATTCGATGGGTAGCCACTGTCTTACTTTGTCTAATCTTTACTCTTCATTAGTCAATAACATAGTATAATATATGTGCACTATTGACAATTGGATATCGGAGCCAGCGTTATTTTTTTTTTGTTAAATAAAATTGTGCGGACATGATACGTGATTTGTGAACGTGAAATTTTTCGTAAAATCTCTCTCGATCACTATGGTCTGTATGAGTTTGAAGAACGACTCTCTATGAAATCAAATCGCGTTGTTCGGTGAAAATTGTGGCCCAAAGTCATGATTGAATTATGATTTATTATAATTTCGATACTTTCATTCACACCCATTTTACTTTCAGACACTCTAATTGTCATATTTGTCTGAGTTGTGATTCTCAGACATTAAACAATATTCAATTATCACATATTCATTCCAATTAACGTTGAAGTTTTCTTTTTCATTCAATTTATATTTTTTTTTTTTTGCATGATGAGAATGAAAGCCAAAAAGGTAGACAAACAGAAAGAAAGAAAGACGAAGAAAAAGACGCATTTTATAAAATAAGACACTTTCCCGTACGCCGTTTTACTCTCGCCATCATCATTGATTTTCGATCTTCTCAGCATCTCGACTGTGTTTTTTTTTTCTCCTCTTCATCATCGCCAAAGCCAAAAGTAATAAAAAGCGACAACAATGTCAATTTTTCTCATGGAACGCTCTCTCGTACACACGCATAATCGTAATTCACATTCCCGTATGCAGATATTCGCATCGCTTGCGATTCCATCTCCATTGTAGATTTCTAGGTCACCCAGTTTAAAAGCGTATATTTATACATTAATCGGTTATACTTTAATTGACTCGTCGAATATTCTGTGTGTGAATTCCTTTTCCCATGCAATCAAAAAATCATACATACATGAGACGATGAACAGCAACATCACACAGCCACCATGATGACGACAACAAAAGAAAAGTGTGCGTGCGAATAAAATGAAATCTTTATTACAATTTTCCCTCAATTGGTCGGCACTCAAACTTGTTTTTCACACATACCTCCAGTTCCACGAGAAATCGAAGCAGATACGACAATTTCAATGAAATGAAAAAAAAAAACTAATTATTAAAAGATAGCTATGAAAGAAGATGAAAAAAAAACTCGTTCAATTTTGTATGCGCGAATTTAATTAATTAAAAAAAAACGAAGGAGAAGAAAAAATAAATACGTTTGAAGCTGAATTAAAGTGATAATGAAACTCTAGGGGGTAGACACATGGAATATTACTTGAGATATTCACCGAAATTGAAGGTACTCTTGGTATTCTTGGTATTCTTGGTATTCTCAGTTTTAGACGAAATGTCAATGCATTCAGCAACGTCTCACAATGTGCATATATGAATATTATCTTCCAAATATTAAAAAAACTTTTTCAACGCTATTAAGTGTAGTATTTCAATTGGTTTAATAAATACAAAAACAATTTTGATAAAAATAGCAGAAAGAAAACGGAAAAAATTAAAATAAATTTCGAAATGGTGAATGTTAAAACGAAATGGAAGAAACTTGAAATCTTTATTACCGATATCAATTTGACATTTGGTAATCACGGTATTCACATTTTTAGTACAAGTAATCTTTAAATAAGTAAGTAATTGTCATATTTGAAAATAGATAGGTATTATGACAATTCATTGGTATTCATTCATTCTCTATTGTGTCTACCCCCTAGATGAAACTTTCTCAATTAAGAAAACAGCCTTTTTCTCTTTTAGTATTCATGTATTCATGTCCGCGCATCTTTCCCAGATATTGATGGTATATTCTTTCAGTTGAAAAGAAATGTGAATAATGAATTTTTTGTGAGTTTTGCGTGCCTTCGTCGAAGCACAAATTCTTGAAAAATTCGATTTTCGAATGCTACACTTCCAATTAGCAATTGAATGTGATCATAAACTGAATTGCACTCTTCTACTGTTTATATTATGTTTTCGGATCATTTGATTACTTTTCATTTAAAAATGATTCTTTTGTGTTATTAAGCTGTTTAAGTTTGCTTTCAAAAAAATCAACGATACGGACAACATCTCGAACAAAAAAAAAACCTTATTTTTCCAGGCGCCGTTACATCCGTCAATTCAACTGAAGAAACAGAAAAATCGGTCACACCAGCCCTCCTGAATGTAGCCGATACATTAAATGGAATCACACCAACACCACAAATTGCACCAAAAAATGATAATGATGATTCCGCACCAATTTTGGCAACCACCACACCAAACAACGTACCCGACGCACTTGTCTACAAATACAATCGCTACTGTGATCGGATTTATGAACGAATTGGTGCCATTCTTAAGCAATCATACGATCCAGTCAATGTACGGTTATCAACATCGATCACAACCAAACAGGGTGTCAAAAAGAATGGACAAAAGAAAAAGAAGAAGAGGTTCGTTGTTTCTCTCTCCCTATCTCTCTCTCGATTTTTATTTCAATATTCAAATGAATCAACTTAATTTTCGATAGCGTTCATGAGCTGGGCCGCAGCCAAGATGGAAGTATCAATGAGTCTGAAGCAAAAGCACGAACCGATTGTGTTGAATCGAATCAATCGAAAGAATGTTCCGTCGCTGCAAAAACCCAACAAAAAAAAAGTGTTCAACAACACGGTGCTTCCGCTGCGGGAACAACGGCATCGGCTGGTGGTCATAAATTGAGACAAAATCAACATCATCATCACAATAAAAATACGGTTGTGCGTCGCAAAGCAAATGTTACCAAACAAAAGACACCGGCCAAAACCGATGCAACCAAACCCCAGCAACAAGTTATCAATCGGGCACGTGGCACATTGCACGGTCTTTCAACAATAAAACGTCATGGAAATGTTCGCGTCACGTAAGTTTTTTTAAACACTTTTTATCCAAAACATATCGATTTATTTATTGATCTATTTATGGTTATAGTCCAATGAGCGACTATATGTCCGTGCGCTCGAATTTCGTACTCGGTCCATTGGTTTTGAGAGTGGAAAAATCATTTGGACGCGGTGCTAAACGAGAAACAAAACGTGCCACTGCAACCACAACACAAATGATTGGACGCATCAATTTACGTGTCTCCGGCAACAATGTCACACTTCATTCAATCAAAGTTCAACAACCAAAACAGGTAAACATCATCACCTTTTTTTTATACATTAGATAGACGTTTACGTTTAAATGCAAAAATAAACAAAAATTACGATAAAATATATCAACAGCCAGATTAGATACGTAAAAAGTTATTTTTGCATTGAACGAACAAACACCCAATTTTTTTTCAAATATTTACTCATTTCAAAGCATAAATTAAAACCGCATGCCAAATTTGAATTGAATGTTTTCCTGTGTTTTTTTTTTGGTGAGAAACTAACGGGATTTCTTATTGGAATTCAACTTTTCAGGTGAAGGTAGACAGTGCCGATAATCATGATCGTACCCGTAAATTTGTATGGCAAAAGAGTTCACATATTGCCCAGGTTGTGTCACAAAAATTGGCTTCAGTTGCCCAGGCATTCCTTCAGCAATCGACCGAAGCAGCTTAGATCGGGACAGCAACTCCCATTGCTGTCTCTATTGCGCAAGAGGCAAATTACACACAAAAACCAATAGACACGTAGTTTATTCAATAATTATTAAACTTAATGAAGAGCCTGAGTATCCTTAAGATAAGATTAAAATGAACGAAAATGAAAAACGATATTCGACGATGACAACAACACTTAGTTACTTAGATATCAGTATTCAACTGAATGCTGAAATTTCAATTTTTCCGGAATGAATCGTAATTGCAACACGTTTTCGATCAATTGATTGGTTCGATTCGGGTGAATGCGGATAATTTTGCATTTCGTTTACGATATTATTCATTGCATTTAAGGTGTATTAGACTCAATTCATCAAAACATAGACACGCTTCGCTTCTTTTTTTTCGTTCATTTAATTAAAACTTATTTATTTGCGTATTTATTTATTTATTTATTTATCTATTTATTTATGACCAATGATACAAAAACAAATACAATAAAAAACCAATAAAATTCGTACCGTGAAAAAAAATTAAATCAAATTGTTTTCATTTGAAATGAAAGTCTGAAGAATGCGCGCACCAAAAATGGTTGGAAATTTGACGAGAAGATGGCATCAGCAAACTACTATTGTCTTTACATTTTTGAAGTGTGTTTTTGTTTTTTGGATTTTAATTTGAATTTTCATTTTTATTTCCAAATGAAATTGACATTTTGAATGAAAATGCCTTTAAAATGAATCTTTAATTCGATGATTGAATGTATTTTTTTGCTTTACTTTTTTTTCAAAAGCTTCGTCACTCAAGAGCGTAAACAAATCATTTCCAACCATTGGACTGAAATTGTTCGATAGATGTCAGCACCGATGGGTTGCGGGTGCACACATCCAGAAATCTATTGCATATATCTTATGTGTGTGCATGTACTCGAGTGTTCGTTTGTATTGCTGTGAATAGATGTGTGTTTTGTTCGTGTTTTCTTTTTTGTATTGTTGTGTGTATAAAATCGTAGACGTCTGGCTCGACACCGACGACCGAATGTGTCAAATGTGTTTGTGATTTTCTATTGAATGGACGCGCGCAAAGTGTACGGTTTTTTTAGTTGAATATATTTGTCAGTTTATTTTTATGTTTTTAACTTAAATCGTATCGTTTCCAATTTCATTCAGACCATTTTAAAAATCCATTTTATCCAGGCACAACATAAATTCAAATCTTGTGAGTGATTTTGATTGGCTGGAAATAGTTTGATTTTGGTTGTTGTGTTTTTTTAACTTTATTTATCGAATGAAAACACCATTCATATTCATAGTTTAAGTCTTTGTTTTGTTGACATTTTGTGAGTTTTGTTTTTGATTCAATACAAAACACCGGCAAACAAATGTGCAATCGTTTGAATCGATGAAGATCGCCAAATTAACAATAACAACAACAACAACAGCAACAAAAATACATTGAAATTAAATTGATCAAGATTATTTTTAAAAAGTGTTTACAAGTTTCAAAAGTGCCATTAACAGTGTGTATCCGTCGCCGAATTTTTTTTATTCTTATTGATCGCGACGCAAAACAATGATAAATACCCGAAAATTAAAACGAAAATAATAATAAAAAAAAGTCACGAACTAAAAAAAACCAAACGATTCACAAGTGCTCACTTAACGCCACTGCACACATGTACAATTTAATTTCGATTTAAATTGCTGGCCAATAAATTACGTGACAACACGGTGTGTGTACAGGAATTTTGTGCGTTTTGCCAGGCCAAAATCAAAACGAGTATATATCATCAAAGCCATTCGGCACAATTGAACATGTGGTAAATTTAATCAAACGTGGAATTTCCAACCCTCGAAAAGAGAAGCCGAACTGAAATGAAATCGTGCTGTTTTTATCGGAGCATTGAATGCCATTGATAGATAAGCAATACGTTTGCTTGATTTCAAAACATTATCGAATACGGACCAGCTTATCATAAAAATGTGCCTTAATTAATTTGCAGCTCCTGCTCCCATGTAAGAATTGTGCAATAAAAATGCGTGCAATCATCATTTGGTGATATAGAGTTTCTATAAAACGCACCACAACCGAAATAATTTATAAATATTATTGTATGTTGAAAGAAAACAGTAAAACAGTGTGTGAAACAACAAAAAATTTGGTGCATCTAAGATCGATCGATAAACGCCCGTTATTGATTTTCTGATTCGCGCATATTAAATGAAAGTAGAGCAATTAAATAGAAATGGGCCAGGGGCCGGCAGAATGCATTGAATGTATGCGAACAAGAGACTTCAGAAGATCATTTCATCGCACATCCATTTCACGATCGAAATGGAACGACTTTGCCAGATATTTTCTCGCTATCAACGTAATATGTAAGTATTAACCGTTTTTCGTAACAATTGTTTGTTTTTTTTTTGTCATGGAATTTAAAGATAGCAACATTGATTTTGTCATTAAATGTCTTTTCGACATTCTGTAACGGTGTTATTTGTTTAAGACAAAATGACATTTGAAACAAATTGTTCTCGGTAATGTTTGCACACAACAAATGTTGAAAGAAGTGTATGTGCATTTTATTCTCTTCACGATTTGTTGTGTTTGCATTGAGTTGCTCGAATAGTGAATAGCGCTCTAGTTGAATCATTTTTTGTAATCAACTTTGGTTGGAGAAAGATAGAAAGCGACAGAGAGAAAAAAGCAAATGGAAACCCGTGTCATTTGTTTATTCGATTATGAATCCGAAAATGAATGGAAAAAAAGTTAAACAGAAAAAAGAATAAGAAAAAAATACATCTATGTACAATTTGTTCAATGTAATCCTCTTATCACCTTCTTTTTTAGGTTTATGTTTGAACGAACGCTTCCATTTTTTTTTCATGTCTTGAGCCATTCGTCGGCTAGGCTTATCGAACGATAAACACACAAAAATATCGATGCGATCGCATTTTTTTCTTCGTCGTCGTCTTTCTCTTGTTTAAAAGGTGATTTTGCGTGAAAAAAAGAAAACAGACATAAAATGAATCATTTTTCAAACTAAAAACGTATTCTGTTTGAAGTTACCTTTTTTATTAGTTTTTTTTTGCCACAAGAAAGAAACCATTTTTTTCTCCTCTCGCGTTCTATATAAACAACAGTAAAAAATTGAACGTAACTGCCGAAATGAAGGAAACATAGACAAAAAAAAAACAGGCGATCAGCCGAAAATCGAGATTTTCAAAATAAACAGCACAAACGCCAATCTTTCGCTTTGCTATTTTTGGATTTTAATCATTTTCACACACCTAAATCAAACATTTTATTTGTTATTTCGGTTGATTATCGCTTCTTTTGATCGACGTCATAATTGAATTTATTTTTTTTGGCACAGTTGAAATCCTTTTTAATTCAATTGACAGTCGGGGCCGATGGTAGAAATGTGAGTTTGATTTGAGAGAGAGAGAGAGATAGATCGAAAGAGGGGGAGTAAGTTAGAAAAGGCGGAAGAGCAAAACATGAGTAGTTGAAGAAATTCAATCAGCGTGGATAATCAGTCGGTCGTTCCAACAAAGAAAACCGAACGGAAGAAACAGTTTTATGGGCTGAAATGGGAATAGACGTAAATTGCATTTTATGTTTAATGATCTCAAGAGAAACGATCAAACTCAATTCGACAATATGCAATACGAGCACGTTTAACGGAAGACGAAAAAAAACACACATCGAAACTACACTAAACAACGCATTTGGCGTTTTAATTGCGTTAAACCAAAAGTACGCCACATAAAAACGACTCTCCGTTGCAAAGGAAAACGCAATAGACGAATTTGTCTCTATCTGGAAATGTAATATGTATGTTGTTGTCGTTGATACATTTTCAACATGTTCTTGCTTTACACAATTATCAACTCTCTCTCTCTCTCTCTCTCTCTCTCTCTCTCTCTCTCTCTCTCTCTCTCTCTCTCTCTCTCTCTCTGTTTTTTGTTTTGTCTATCGTATCTGACTCGGAATCAAGACGTAGAAAAACAAGAAAAGCGCAAAATTTCCGAGCATTATTTATGATAAACATGGATATTTTTCATGTGTATCTCTCGAACATTTTATAAAACAAAAAACAAAAATGTTTCGTCTCGTATTCTCGGCATATGTGTCTCCAGCATATGTGTGTCTGGAAATCTGCATCGTATTCGACTTGAAAATCGGTGTTTTCTGTTGAGTCGTATGTTTTTTTCTTTCGATGTTTTCGTTAATTTCTCGATTCGTATGGTTTGTGTTTCTTTCTGTTCTCTCTGTCCCTCTCTTCTCTCGCTCCGATCCAAACTATGCGCTTAGTTTTTCGCTCATAATGATAATGAATTTCGTGTATTTATTTTTGCCTCTGAATTTGGCCGGAGCCAGCACAACACACATACTTAATTGTCTTAGAGAACATGATCTTATTCCATTCAGCTTATATTCAATATGGAAACGAAATCGCCTTTTTTCGTGCTATTGTTTGATCATTTCGTTTATCGTGTTTGAATTTCTTCTCTTAGTTGTTGGCTATTGTTTTTGCGCAACGTTTAAATGATGCGAAAATCGTATTCACATGCGCTACTTTACAAATGTGCTTATTGAAAATACTGGGATCGTCCCTTCGTTTTGCGCCTTTACTTCTTCTTTTAGAAATCCGAAAAATGACAAATCTCTAGTTTGATCGGGAGAAAAAAAAATTCACCCTGTTAAAAATCCATCTCAAACCAAAAAAAAATCTTAACAAATCAAATTTTCAAGCGTTAACAGGTGAAATTTGTCAACTTGAAAATAAAATACAACACAGAAAAAAGACGCTCTTGAATTAACACAGTCTTGAAGTGTGATGTTGAAAATGTTGATGCGAAAGCCAAAATAAAATCCAAATTAAATGCACACGTTCACACACAGTGGTTTATGAAGAGGATTGTTGTTTTGATTTGTTCTTCATTGTTTCGATGCACAACCAAATTCAATAATGCATGCGCACAGTAAGTGTATTAAGATTGAGAGCAGATGGTGTCGCAGTAGCTCAGTTGCCTTCTAGTGCAATACCATTTATATCGTTAACGAACAATCCAAATGAAGAACGAAAAAAAAGAACGAAACATATTGAGATTTTAATTTACACTGAAAACCGGCCATGTATTTTTTTTTCAATTCAGCCCGTTCTCGGCGAAATATGCGCATACAAAATACGCTAATATGTACGCACATACATACAAAAGCAAAGAGAGAAATGACGAGAGAAAAAAAAACACACAGCACGAAGGTGCTGATAATCGTTAAACGCAGAACGTAACTCACAATACAATTGGAATAACAAGCCGTGAATTTGAGCCGTGTACAAAAGTCAGATCTTGGTCTCTTTTGCACAGATTAACGACTCTCCTTTTTTGTGTATTTTGCTTACTACCATATACACTCGCCGTGGAATCGCGAAATGCGAAAGAAAGAACAACAAAAACAAAACAAAACAAAAAAAAATATTTATCAACTTCTGCTTACTCGATTTATACATATATGAAAAACTCTTACGTCGAACGAAAAAGAGAGAAGAATAGAAACCCAAACAAGGAGCATTAGCTGTTTTTTTTTTATTCAGATTAAGTTTGTTGTTGTTGGCTTCATTTGGTCTAGGCAATGTAACAATGTACACGTTTTCCATTTTTAATTTCGATGTAAATGCAAACAAAGTGGTTAAAAGCGTCGAAGAGAAAAACGAACGTAAAAAAAATTATACCACAACAATCTGAACGAAGTGGAGAAAAAAAAAATTACCAATAAAATAAGCAACCACTGTCCATGCGTGTGTGCATCGAAGAGAGGAAAAAAAATTTTGTTCCAATGGAACCGGACTGAAAACATTGCGCACAAGCATAACAAGAACGGAAAAAGGTACAAAAACACATGAAATTCGGAAACAAAAGAAATCCAGGCATACCATAAGTTGCGCGCGCTTATTCCTTCCATCATCAACAATAACAACAAATGCCTTCGATCACAGAAACGATGAGAAAAATAACGAAAAAGGCTAAGGCCAAGGAAACCCAAATGAACGACGAATGATCGTACGAAATAAGAATCAAAAATGTATGGATATGTATGAAGGTGAAAGAGCAAGGGAGACACAAAGAAAGAAAGAAAGAGAGAGAGGACAAACGAATGAGCATTAAAGAAAAGGAGAGATTCAAGAATGGATTCAACAAGCATCCATGGCAGTGGCCATACATACTCTGCACATACTTATACACACACACATACACATTCTCAAGGAACAAGGAGTAGCTTAAAATGAACGAAAATAAATAAACATACGCATAGAACACACGGTGCCATCAAGTACACACAAAAACACAACACGAAAGAAGAAAAAAAATCTCTTTCTCTTTCTTCTTACGTTTTTACGTTCATCGAAGCAGAGCAGTGCATTCTTTTCAGGCTGGTGTATAGTACTATTGTGACGGAATAGCATGAATCTATGACTTTTCTGAATTTCACATTTAGGTAGAATTTTATTCCGTTCAGATTTTTCATTCCGGCTCTGGCTCCACAACCTTCTTTCATCAAACATTTTACTCGTTTGGTCTAATATATATATTTTTTTGTCATTTGAGTTGCCTTTTTGGCTTCTCCAAATTTACACAATTTTCCCTCGTTCATTCCATTCCGTCTCATTCTTCGTAATATTTATTATTTCGTATATATGTTGAACACATATATCGTTGTGTGCCTGTTCTTTTTCGGTAATTCTTCGTACACTATTTTTCATTTACGTTCTTGTTATTATTATTTTTTTCTCGAAAAACCCAGAGAAATAACAGCACGTATGGAAAAATATTGTATGCGTATATATTTGTTTCTTTAAAAATGTTTCCCTTTGGTCGTATGGAACAGATTTTTTTTTTTTTTAATTTTTGAAGTCACATCAAAAATGCTAAAAACAGTGAGAATTTAATCTCAAGTTAGTTTTTAAATCAATGCATGTACCTTACCTGATATGGCAATATCATTTGAAGCATCAATGATCTTAAGAAAAACATACTTCGCAAGCAGTCGCATTTTTTTTCGTTCAAAAAAAATGCTTGTTTTTCTTTCGCTTGAATTCGAATTTGTCTGTCTGTTGTTTGCTTCAATCAAACATAAATAACAAGGTGCAAAATCATTGTAGCAAATACACAAAAAAATCACTTGACCAAATCATCAAATTACTTTTTGTTGAAGAAATGCCATATCGTTTAGACATCATAGACTTCTGCATAGAACCAAATTCGATTGAAATATCGGTATCAGTTTTCAAGCGCGTTGAAATGGAATGAAAAAAAAAATGATGATGGTATGATACAATAAGAAATGAGGACAAGCAGTAGAGTGAGAGCGAGAGATAAAGTGTATAGATGAGTGCATTGTTCTTCAATATGCTGGAATGTACACACACTTTATGGAATATGTAAAACGGTTTCTATCTTCAATCCAAACTACATACCATATCATGCACAGAGAAAATATGAAAAAGAAAGACGGTCGCTCTCTTTCCCTCCTTTCGACAAGACATTTTTATGGTTCGAACACTTTCGATACATATATGTGTGGACGCTCTTTCGTTCTATCTACCCATGTCTCAGCATGGTCAACTAATTTGATGCTAGTTTCTCTCTCTCTGCCTGCCTCTGCATTTCATTTTACATCCATCGACATTATTATCACCGTGTGCCTCGTTTTGATCATTGTTAAGTAATGATTTATTGTTGTTGGTGGCAGAGTCAGTGTGCTGCATTGAAATCACTGTACCCATCGGCCAAGAATGAAAGAGACACAAAATCCATTGCCCAAGAACAAAAGGAATATAACAATCCTGAAGTGAGTGAGAACGAAATTGAAAGAAAAAAAATATAGAAAAAAAAACACACTGTATACAAACTCATAGCAATCTATGGAGAATGAAATTCACTCTATTCAGAGATTTTGTTGTTTGTTCGGTGCATATAGAGAGACTTTTTTTTTCAAACGATGAGAAACTGGCTAGTAAAGCAATCTACCAACATGCACATCCAATAGAGTCTTTCTCTCTCTCTCTCTCTCTCTCTCTCTCTCTCTCTCAATTTTAACGATGAGCACTTTTATGTGTGTCCCTATGTTTTGCTCTTTTCCATTTCCTACATTTTGATACAGTGTTACGGCCTATAACGGAAAATCAATTTAAGTTTGTTTTTGGCGTGAGATTTCCTGCCCTCGTTTCCCGTTTCCATAATGAAATTAGAACGATACAAACGCAAAACATTATCTAAGTAATACCGCCACCAAATCTAAACGGAAAACGAAAAATCATTAACGAATCGTTAAAAAAGAACTTCTTCTTTAGAGCAAATACATTTGCGCTGTTTACTTTTATGAATTAAAACGCATAAAAAGACGATTTCGTTAAGAAAAATGTAATCCCATAGCCATTACACAATTTATTCTTGTTTGGGGTAAAAATCATGTTGAAAATGCATTTCGGAAATCCTTTTTTAAAAAGAATAATAAAGTTTTTATTTTAGATTGTGACTCCCATTTGACAGAGAGCCAAATTTAAAATGTTTTCCAAAGAAATGATCAATTGTATGACTGAATTCAGGCATTCGGATTAAATCACCGCAGTCTTTTCTTCATTTCTTTTGATGCATATTTTCATTCCCGTTTGCCGCTTCTCAGTTGATCAGTGTCGGATCAAAAATCTAAAATGTCAAATTGTCAGAATTATTTACACATACCAAGTGATTGGGTAAGAGAGAAAAAAATGTAAACGGTGTCGTTCAAATTGAAAGGAGTCACACGATCGGCTGGAAGTATCCACCATACCAACATCATTTTGGTATAATATATCCGTTTTTATTTGGAGATCAAGTTGTTCAATTTTTTTTTTCTCTCTTTAACTCTGTTTCACGATCGTTTAACGTTTAAATGCCATATGTGATGTTCAATACTGAAAGAAGAAAAGTAAGCGTGTGCGTCCAGTTTGGCTTGTGCATTGTCACAACTGCAATGTGGCAAAAAAAAAAACTCGCCATCCACACTGCGATGTTTTTATTCGATTTTTAGCGAAGAATTGATGTAATCGTACAGTAAATGGTTAAAGCTAACGATTGCCATCACGCAGAAGCATGAAAATTCAACGACAGATAATATATCTCTTTTCGCTGCAAAAGAAGAATTAAAGAGAAAAGACAACATCACAAACAAATGACACGAAATGAGAGAAACACACAGCAACAAGTCATCGAAACAAGTGCGATTCGATTAAATGAACAGCAGCAGTAACGATAACGTAAGATGCTGATGGTGTGTTCTTCGTTGTTCGGCTTTTGCTTTCAAATGTTGAGCTCTCTGCATTCTATATGTGCGAAATCCGAAAAGATGTTACTTAATAAAAGCGATAAACTAAAGTGGTGTAAAGAGCGGATCATTTCTCGGCAAATTAAAGATATATTTTTTTTCATTAAATGAATTTCTTTTCCATCGGTTTTTGATATAAAATAATGCCCCTACACTACATAAAATCGTTCGGCATTTTAAACGAACAAATATATCACATAGGCCATAATACAATGAAGAAAAAAAGACTGAACGGCGCGCATTCACGAATCCTACGACAATTTTCTTATTCTTATCTTTTTCACTTCGTATAGTTTCTAGTTGTACGCTATTGTTAGCTCCGGCATCGAACACTCGGTTAATTCTATCTGGTTTTTTTTTTTTCATTACCCAATACACAGTTTTATTTCATCTTTTTTTCTTCTTTGTGCGACAATATCGAGAAACTCGATCCCAACGACCATGGGGTACGAGATGTACCGAAATTGATTCTCTTTTTAAAACTTTTTTTTATTGGGTTTGCTTTGATTCATTCATTTCGATAGCATCGCCTGCTCTCTCTCTCTCTCTCTCTCATCCGTACAGTGTTTTCCGTCATTTGCACAAGTTTCAAGTCTTCTATTCTTTGGGCAAAACAAAACCAAATTCAATAGGCACAATATGGGTATAGTGTTTTGTATGCGTGCGAAAATCACCAAATCAATACCATTGAAATGAAAATAAATACGTAAATAGATGAGACAGTTCAATCTGTATAGTTGTTGCATCGATTTTAGAAAAGGCGAGAAAAAAACCCCTCCAATCGGGCCGATTCGTGGAATAAGTTTTTTCGGGATTTGATAAATATCTCAAATGAAAGATGAAGAAGAAAAAAAATTTGCATGCTTTTCTTGGAATTATTCCGAAAATTAATCTTTACGTAACAACATCGTATCGTTTGTAATTCATCTGCAGAAAGCAAAACAACAACCATGAATATGCGTTCCATATTGCTCATTGTGTGTGTGTGAGCGCGTGCACGAGGACAAAAAGGTCGAAAATGCTTAATTTTTCGATATTTCGCTTTGGGTTTTTTGTTGTTAATGATCATTTCGGTTCGACGACAACGACCACGACAATTTTTTATTAATGATCCATGATCCCATGATTTGGTTGACACTTTCAAACATCAACGATGCATAAAACATCTTATAATTAAACGAATGAGTCTGAATGAGAATGGAGAAGGAGATGGAAACAGAGAGATAGATTGAAAACGACGAAAAGCTGATCAAAATGGATGTGTTCACTTTGGTGCCCAATGTAATTGAGACCCCAAATAATCAAGAATATATATATGTGTGTGTGATGAACCGTCATTGCTCATTTTTTGAAATCACATACGGCTCATCTGGCGCATCTTCATTTGCCCAGGAAGTCATAAATTCCACCATCAATCGATTTTATTTATCATTTATTCCCAAGAGATTCTTGTCACAAGCGACTACATATTTTTGTTCTTCTCTAAAAACTTAATTATATGTCATTAATAGGTTTGAGTTTCAAAAGAACTGATAAATATTCACATAACGATGCAAAATCATCACACATAAGTCACAAAGTGTATTTGTTCATTTGCTTCTTTTAATTAATTTGCTCATTATGTTAATACCATTTGAGCCAATTTGTCACCTCTCTCTTAAACACAGCCAAATAAGCGCTAAGTTTCTGTTTCATTCGACTTCGTTCGACAGATAGATTCCAAATTTCTAGAAGCGAAGTGAAATAATAGTTTCACTAAATTGATGCATTAGCTGTAATTATATTTTCGAACAAAAATGCGTATCTGTTGTGAATGTTTAAGAAAACTGAGAAGAATTAGTCGATTATGAAAAATGATGATGGAATTTTCGGTGCTATGACTCTCATCTTGGGTCAACACCATTCGATGATAAACGCTAAGCAATCGGTTACAATGTTTGGATACCTTATATTTGTGTTCAAATAACAATTTTGTGTTAATTACAAACTCAAATAGTCGTTTTTTATGATCGCACCTCTTGACGGTTACGCTATAAAAATACAAATTCCACTTAAAATCTTGTAAGCAAAACATTTAAATGAAAACATTGTTACATTTAAATCATCGTTTTCAATTTGAATTATTATGAGCAAGTCGCTAAATTTTCATTAAAATACCCATTGAAATGAAATCTAGCGATGAGAAATGGTATTCGAAAATTAAACAATGATCGAATTGGTTTCGAAATTCAATTGATGTAGATATCGGTTTGCTTTTGTGGGAAATCACATGGATGGTGAGAATTTGTTCGGATGCATCTCATAAGCTGACGGATTACAATGATTTCATTCACACCGATATTGTTTCGCATCTTTATTATTCCTTTCGATTGGAAATACAATCGCTCGATCGAGAGACAAAATGCTCGTTTCAAACGCACACATACACAAAACGATAATACAAAAGAAAATCAGAGCTTGTGTCTTCAAAATCCGTTTGAGAGTGAGCTAAGCAGCGCGGAGAGATGAAAAAAAAAACACATGAAGAAATTTCAAATTTATGCATCGGAGTTGATGTGCGAGCGCGCGGCACATTTCATTCATCTTCATGGCTGTTGTTGTTGTTATTGTTGATGAAAAAGAAGTATAATTCATTCATTTCGATGTGGTTCTCTTCCTCTTTCTTTTCTGATCAACGGTGAATATAATTTTGTAGTTTAGATTTCATTATCTTAAATGTTGTCTTACATTATATTGTTTCTCGCGCCTCTCACTTAGAATTTTGATGTGCGACTATTTTATTCGCTATTAATATTTCGGAATCGACAACACACTAAAGAGCTTTGAAACGTCTTGGTATTGCGGTTTTTTTCTTCTCATCTTTAAAAGAAAAATTCGTGCATATATTGAATGAATGCCGAAAATGAATTACAATTTTCGAAAAATTAATGTTGAAATCGTGCGAGTTAGTGTGAATGATAACTCGTCGAGCATTGTTAACGCGTTTCTCTCCCCTCGGGTTTCGGTTTGCATTAAGCTTCTTCTTTTTTAATGTTTTGAATCAATACAAAGGCCATTTTTAACACCATCAAATTGCTTGTTTATTCAAATTTGACATTTATTTTGCGGTGGCCGGTGACGCGGAGCACATTTTTTTTCTCTCGCTCTCTTCATTTCTTTCACTTTGCACGCGCACACGCGAATATTTTTAGCAAAATTCTTTTTGTTCTCGCTTTAACTCTCGATCGTCATCAAATAATAATTGATGGCATCTTGTGCCATTTTTGCGATGTTTGTGCCGCATCAATAAAATAAACGATTACTTTAGTCTATTAATCGGAAACGCATTCAAATACCGCCAACATTAAATTTATTAAGGTGTGGAGGATTTATCCAACGAATATATGTATAAAATGCAGATAACCAATTTCCAAGAACAATAAAAACAACATTATCTCTTTTTACATTCTCCAAGGAATTGCCAATTTGATTTGTACAATGGCATCGAATGAAACGATTTTCGAGTTTTTTTTCATCAAATTTTAAATATTTTTGAATATTCAAAAGAGAGAAAGACAGAGAGTGCCCATCTTTGACATTCAAATCAAAATCTACTGTGTGCCAAACAATAAAACTGAAAAAGTCATTTTTGATAAATAATTATTTAATTTCAAAATTCAAACGAAAATTACAATAGAGTTTTTTCAATATGCATTGAATATTTTATTTATTGATTTTAAGAACGAATCGGTTTTTCTTCATTTATTCACAATTTTTGATTTATGAAATTGGGCGTTCTTAACATTGAGACCTTAATACATCCACATCGAAAATCAGTATAATGAATAGAGGAACCATCATTCTGGTGATCTCTTTTTTTGCCGCCGCTGACTTAAACCATTTTCAATGTCCTCAATTGTTTGAGCACCTTCCACATTTTAATATTTTTAATAGGAAAACATCTATTCGACAAATTATTTTTGAATGGAATTTTCAGAGCAAAATTCACTTTTTACTTTTGATTATGGTATGATGAGTGGAAAATAAATTGCAGATTCCTGATTAATGGCCAATTTAATTCGTTCAACTGAGACAATTTTCATTTTTTTTTTTCATCAAATTCAAACAAAAAGTACAATAATTGTCAAATATTCAAAAAGAGAGAAAGAGAGAGAATGCCAAGTTTGAATTTAAAAATCAAGTCGATATAGGCTCGATCATTTACGATGCAAATTTATCACATGCCATTAAAATACTTGATATCGATATGCATGTACCACATTATTCATACGGGTATAAAATTGCCAGCGTGACAATGAAATTTGAGGCGCAGCAACATGACGTACATGTAACACATCGAACATAAAAAAAAAACGCTTACAATGACATATTCAGAATATTGATGAAGACAAACTTTGTTTTGCATAAAAACATAAAACCGAAATGATAAAATTCATTTGACATGAATGATCTAATGTTATCCATTGAGACTTTTGTCACAACAAAAAAAGTGCCGATTTTTCATTCTTTTCAACATCGACATTTTATTATTTATTTCTATGCGCGTGAACGCCATGTTTGGCGCCATCAAACGCTTATCGGCTGCAATTTGAATGTTGAACATGAATTCGAATAAAATGTTTTGACATGAATCAATAAAATCGATGATTAGTAACCGGTTTGCGTACAATAAACAGAAACATTCACGAAAATAAATCGAAATTCTAAAATAAATGTTTGTCAAATAAATCGCAACTAAAAATGTCAGCTTTCAAGTCTGTATTAGACGATTTGAATTGCATTAGTCTTTAAACAAAACAAGATTCAAAGTGAAAAATTCAAACACGTCATCCGTCTGTGTTCATCTAGGTCTTTGTGGCTGTCACAGCCGTATTATGTCTTTCCCGAATTCTTTCTCAATATTCGTCATCGTTGTCTGTGCCGCGCTGTGTAAGGCGAATAGGAAATGATTGACGTTTTTTTATTGATACATTTGAGAGAGCAGATAGTGTTCAATTAAAGATCTTGAAGCGTTTGAATAAACTACATGTCCAATGCGTATTATAAAATGGCTTTAAACAAATTGCAATCAAGTTGAATGAATAAAAAAAAAACAGCAGTGGCGGTGATTATAACTATGGTAATATGCAGTTAGTGCGTGAGACACACAGAGAAAGAGAAGAACAAACAACACAGTTTCAGGATGGTTGTTAAAAATTGTCGAATATGTAAATTTAACAACGGATTGGCGTTTTTCTGGTGTTTTATTGCGATAAAAAAAAATTCGTGGTGAGTGGTGCACGTTTCACTGATCGTGGCACGATTATCGGGTGTTTTTTTTTTTTGGAAATTTATGCAATTTTCAGTTGTTTGGTTAATTAAGATAAATTAACAATCCATATCATTTTTGTTTATTCTTTTGTTCATCATTCGTGTTTAAAATCGGGCCCGGTTGTTTCGATGGTTTTTTTTGTGTGTATCTCCTGTATTGGCCAATCAATTGGCGACTTGAGGCGATGTCATGAAAATCATATTCGCGAAGGATGTTTGTTTTTTTATGTGCGTTCAAAAATCGCATGTAAAATTCGATAAAAAAAATCCGGGCTGAACAGTGCGAGACCGAGCGTAAATCGGTGATGTCGTTTAGTCAGACCCCCATCATTAAATTTCAAGCAGGACATTATTTATTTGTTTTTCGCATGCACTTTTGAAACAAGAGACCAAGACGAACGCACGATCGTTCACATATCTCTCAAACGATGTTCAAGAACAAAACAAACAACAAAACAAATTTGACATTATACACTCGTCTACTAGCGGCTATGTTTGTATAATACCTTCGGTCATTATAAGTGGCATGCATATAAAAAAAGGCACTGCGATTATAAATTACATACGTATGTTCATGCTTTGTAATATTTTTTTCTGTTCTTCTTTAATTTCAAATGTACACGACCAAGAAATAAAATCAAGTCGAATAAAAACAAAATAAAAAGAAACGTGTGTTGTTTCGGTAACACGGAAAAGCATAAAATCTTGTAAACGCATTTTACGAACGAAATATATATATAATGGGCACATGCAAACATAGAGACTATTCTAGTAAAATAATATAAAAATGGACACGACGAATGAAGCATAAATAACCAAAAACGAGACGAAGGCAGATATACTTGAACACGACGTTTACACTGATGTGACACTGGTCATTGCATTTTATGACTTGAAAAAACACAGAATTCAAGAAGCACACCAACTCATCTATATTAAAATGAAATGAAACGAGCCGGTCACTCGTTACGTATCATATATGCCTTGGTGTGTCACCTTTCAATTACCCGTATGTGTCAGTGTTTTCAGTATGCTTTTTTTATGATGCAAACCAGCCGGGTGTCAAACATATTTTATTTAATTTCAGCCAAAAGAAGTACATATGCCCAATGTTTCTCATAGTTTGGCCGTCACTTTCACAGGAATCACGATCTTTTATGACTTTTGATGAGCATCAATTCTTTACTTAAAATTTGAAAAAAAAAAACACGCAGCCACAAATCAAAATGCCGAACGTTTTGTGATGGATAAATAGAGAAAAACATCGTTCATCAACGAACAATATATGCGATGTGATAGATTTAGATTTATGTGCGTTTTTGCGGCACCGAAAATATCACATCTTCGGTATTTTTTTTTTTTTTCAACTATCATAGAAGAGCTTGCAATAGCCAAAAACGCACAGATTGAAACCGATTTAAATTAATTTATGGCTTTTTGAAGCCATCAACACATTTATGGACGCTGTATAATTTTCTAATCGATTATTTAAATTCCAATCTCCAATTCTCTGATGTGGTTTCTCTCTCTCCTTCTCTCTCTGAGTGTGTGTCTTCGCCGAAGAAACGTTAGAAGAAGAAAAAAATTATACACTAAAGAGAACACACATTAATGACAACGACGACGGTTTCGACGCACAATCTATTCCATTCGCGATTAGAACTAGTACATCCAATGGTGCAGAAGATACACATGTCAATGTTGTTTGTTTTGATAATGTGATTTATGTAGGAAATTATAGAGAATAAAAAAAAACCCAGAAACACCGACTTCAGTTCGTATGTTCATCGGTCTCAACCGTTTGTGTCGACACAAACACGAACGAAAGATGCAAAACAAAAAAGAATGCCGAAATGAATGGTGTAGAGAGTAAAAAAAAAAACAACAACAACACAACAGCCATTCAACATGAGAGAAAACAAAATAGCAAACACCTACTTAACCATTAACCATTTTGACATGATGATAGCTCTACTTGAACATAATTATATATTCGTCCACCAATTTCAGCATGTTTTATTTTATTCGCTCTCTCATCGTTGTTAATTAATGTTCTTATTAATTAGCGTTGATTTAATTCGTGAATTTTTATTTAGCATGGAGAATTCACCGGGTGTTGTTACGCGCTAACCATGTTTTTTCTCTCGATCTTCATCTTCTTCTTTTTTCTCTTGCAAACTGAATTGTTGAAATTGTGATTTGAAAAATCAATGCTCAGGATAATTAAAAAATTTAACAATGGACCTGCAGCTCATTTCAATGCTTGTTCATGTTTTATTAAACATTTTGTGATTAAAAAAAGGTCATAAATTGTGCCCAAAGAAAAATGGGCGAAAAAATGATGAAAAGAATAAGGAAGAAGAAACAACAACCCGAAAAATCGAAGTGCGAATAGTTAAAGTAGCAGAGAGATAAAGTGATAATCCACGTTACAAGAGGTGAATGCTTTAAATTGTCCGTGTGTTGCCACGAATAATAAAAAAAAAATGATAATAAACAGTCACATCGTCGAGCCATTGAAATCGGTGGAAAATCATCGTCATCGCCACCGTTTCTTTTCTCTTTCTTCCTTGGTGAAACCAGAATTGCAAATATCGTAATGCTCGCCGAAAGAGAGGAAGAATAAGAGTGATATGTAAGCAAATGTACAAGCACAATCTATGTGTACGTCATAGCGTACCAACAATATGGAAAACTGTGAAGAAAAGTAAGAAAGAGTGAATAAGCGAAACAGAGTTGAAAAATATGCGTTATGATATTGTGCTAACGATGTAAGTATTTATGGTGTTTAACGTGTTGCTGCACCTCCTTTGACCTAACAAGCCAATGTAAGCGTTAAAATAGCGCGATCACACACATTTGCTTCATCATATCGATTTCTAGTAAGCGAAACTAACGCATTCTGAATAGAATATTCACAAGCACACATTCACTGACCACTAGCATTCTAATTCGCATTCGATATTTGTATGCAAACGCTTCGATTTGCAGAAAAGACACATACACTTACATAAGATGCCGACTTGATGTGCATAAAACAGCATGAGCATTGAAATTCAAATGAAATATACGTTTTATTATCGGTCTAGAAATAAAACTCGATTCAGCCACTGTTTCTCAATTCACAATGTGCGGTAATTGCTGCACGGTTTTTCTGAATATTCCGCATTTTTCAAGAATTCTGCAATTGACTGCAAAAATTGAAAACGAAACTCAATTGTCTTCACCACTAGAATTTCCTTTGTTGTCGATTTTCTTCTCTCACCAGTGGTGTGCGGCACCATCGATCATTCACACCGATTTTCAAACATAAAATGACAAAACGAATCGAGTGGAAGAACAAAAAAAATTACGATTCCATTGGTGTTGTACAGAGTTTGAAATCAATACGCACGACTGGATAAGTGCATTTCAAAGCGAAATGTAATCATACAAGACGAGTTCATTTGTTCATTTGAATATGAAATGCGATATATTCAAATGAATATGCCAATTCAATGAACTCGATGCGCGCACGTCTGTATCTATTCATCACCGCAAAATCCAATTCACATTTACAATTCGTATTCGCATATGAAATATATATGTTTGTTGCTAAAATTCAATTAGCACAAAAAAAAAACATTTTTGCAAGTGGCTATAAAATTCTAAATCGAATGCGATCACCAGCTTTCAAATGAGTGTATTTTCCATCGTGTATGCTAATCGTTGACGATTCAAATAGTTCCGAAGATCAAAGAGTTCAAACAAATCTACGACATTTTATATTGCCTATGTATGTAGTGCCCAACCGGCTAAGCCTATGAAGAGACAAAATGCGAATTCCCCTCATCTGTGCCATCTTGTATTCCATAGTTGAACTCAATTTAGTTACAATGAATTGAATCGAAAAAGAGAAAAAAAACAACAACAGTAACATGGCTACATAGATCTGTTGACCAGTGAGATACGTATAGCAATGGAATGAAAGAATGAAGAAAGCGTATATGTGTATGTATGCATCAGCACGCATAGATGTACAGCTCTGTGTGGCCGTGCTATTGTTGTTGTTTTTTCACTTTTTCATTTCAATGCTACAGAATTAAATTCAGTTTTTGCATCTAATTCACACTAAAATCAGATGGCGCTCATTAGCGAGATTCGCAAAAAAAAGTCTCCAATCTCATACAAATATACACCGGCTGGTAGTGCCTTTACATCGTTCTATCAATGCAGTATACACTGTGGGCTAATTAAATTGTTTCATTTATGATTTACTGTCCCACGAGCGATTGACTGTGGCATAATGTGTTTCGCCGATAAAAATGATTGGCATTGTATTGGCGCATATAACAACATTCGTGTTGAATAAAAAAAAAGAAACTCACTCAAACACGCAAATAAAAGAAAATTGAAATAATAACAACAACTGAAACGTTGCGCATATCAAGTGTGTTGTGCAGAGACAAGATTGAAATGCTGTGAAATGTTCAATTGCGTGAACGCAATAATAAATCCGCTTCAATGTGCGAATACACACATTCCAAACGGGAATGGGTAGCCGGGCCTGCTGGCGTGCACACATAAACATGGCCTGAATATCAATCGAATGGAAACAGGGCCATTTCTAAGAAATAACCAACTAAGACACGGTCATAAACGTCATTCAGACAGTAAATTTAATACGTACATCAAATGAAATCAAATGAAATGAAAAACGGCAGAGAGAGAAGATGTGAAGTAAACGGGCGCTTGGACGCTCATAATAATGTGTATGTATGCAATAGGCATAGTGACAGCAGTAGCTGCAAGGAAATATTGTACAAAGAAACATCACATCGAGTGAGAAGAAGTAAAAACAAACGAGCTGTCTAAATATATGACTTTGTTGCTGTTTGGCGGTTGTTGTTTATTTCACATTTTGCCGTATGTATTGAACATTGATTGGACATCCGCGCCATTCCTGCAAAATTAAAATCGCTCGCTGTAAAAAAAACCGGCATTTGAAAGCATCATACGATACACCAAGAGAAATGAGTATGATTCAAAGAATATGTACTTGGCTCAAAAGACTAATTTTCTCTGAGTTGGCGTGCGCGCGCGTTTGTTCTCAATTGCAATCGTTTTTTTTGTATGCCGTTGCGAGAACAAAACGAGATAATTTGTACTTTTCGAAAAACAAACACACTAATTTCAATGTTGTACGGTACTTGTACGTTCATTTGCTTGCCTTTTGTTTAGCGATGAAAACGTTTGTCTCCGGTTAAATTGAGTCGGCATTCAGTGATTGAAGTGAACTTTGGTTGGCGTCAATTCTATGACATCACCGAACAAATACCCAATATGCAATCTTTCAGCACATAGACGATGCATTGAAATCGATAGTTATGTACAGAATGCATACGTGGCAATTTTTACACTCTCATTTCATGCATTATGATGGTTTGAGATGGAGAAAATGTGCTCGCAATTCAGTTCGGTTAGATGTGGTGTTCGATCATTGTCTGGTTCGACAATCGAATGAAAACATCAAATTTGCCATGATTCGTACTGTTGTTTTTTTCACGCGCGTTAATGCAATTCACCAATTTAAAAGTATAATAAATCTCGGCAGCGCAGAACATACATTTGTCACGCCATTTGTCAAGCTTCTCTCGCACTTACTACTTATCCATTCGAACAACAATTGTATTTTAAGTTTATTAAGTGCACATACCATACTCTCTCTCGCGCTCTCTGTCACTTTATCTCGGCGAACAAGTGATATATTCACATTTTCAGTCTTTTGCGCTCTAACACAAAATGGAACAATTTACTCACGGTGACATCGCCTTTTTTCGCGATGATTCATTACACTTGACTTGACTTATAGTTGTGCGCCCCTTTTTCGGCTTCACGATCAACTTTGCTTGCCGTCACATCGATAACTTCGACGACGTCGACGACAACCAAGCCATAAATATTTTTGCTACCATTACATAATGCTGTATGATGAATGCAGTGTATAGAATGCACACATCCGAGTAGCTCTTGTAACTTCTTTTTTTCTTCTCTGCTTGTTTTGTTCGCCAATTGTACACTCTGTGCGCTTCATAATTCATAGCCATCGAAGTGAATGAAAACACATAGATAGATAGAGAGAGAGTAAGTAGAGGCAACCCATAAATATATAATGAACTCTCCTTCGTTTACAACTCATTCAATTAATTTATTAGTTTTCATACAAAGGAGTCAATCAACCAGAAATATTCGAGATCTTGTGAATGCATTTGTTTTTGTTTTTTCTTTGAAAATAATGTTTTTCCAAATACCACAGAAACATGTGCGAAAATACATCGCTTTAAAAATGTAACCGCAGCCATTTGCATGTCAAAACTTTGAAGAAAAAAAAAATTGGAAACATTTTCGTGAGCCTATCATCACACCCTCGAAAAATGCACTTAAACGGTACACAAACTCATTTATTTCACGTCCATTCATCAACTTCAATGCCATGAATTATTATGTGGTTTGTGGCTAAATGATCGCAATTGTTCATTTCAATTACATCAATTTTGGTTTCGTTACGCATTACACTCGGGTAGAATGAAAACAATATACAAACGAATCTATTCAATGTATACACACACACGTCAAGAGATAAAAGTTAATAAATGGCCGAAAATAAACGAGCGCATGTTAAAGTTATAACAAAACCACCCATATTCTTACTATCCGTTTCATCTTGTTAGCTTTCATTTTCTCTCTCTTTCTTTCTGTTGGTTTCTTTTCTTGTCTATCTCTCACTCGTTGTCCATCTTTTATAAGTTTTTCTTTCAGTTGTGCTGTGCAGTTTCGATTTTGCCAGAAGACTCCCAATTAAACTGTTAACAATAAGTAATTTTTATGCTCGTAAAATTTTGTACAAAGATATAATTACTTCTGTGTTTCATGGCAATGGTGAGATGGCAAACAAGGAGACAACATAACAATGTTCCAATGCAGTGCAATAAACAAGTAGAACAATGACGGGGTTGCCGTCGCCGTTGCAACAACAAATAAAAAAAAACACCAACGAAAGAAGAGAGAAATCAAAAAAAAATATATATATGCGCAAAATGCAAACGTGCAAGCAAAACTCTCTTGAGTTGCATAATAAACGAGTGTAGTCAATGATGACCATACACATCTGCTTGGCCAATGGTTCATTCTTGAGAATTGGCCGGTTTGATAAAAATTCAGCCACAAGCCGAACAACACACTGTACGGCGGAATATGATCGAAGACGTTGATTTGATCGATCTGCTTTTTTTTTGCAGTATTTTATTACCATTTTCGTTTATATTGCTTGCGAATCGCACCACGGATCAGAATGCGAAGTTTCTGTTTTCGGTTCGATGCCATTTTGGTCGTTCTCTTTTTACCCCGTTTTATATGCAAGTCGCTTTTTTTTGTTTTCGTTCGTTCGATGTTTATTGTTCTGCATTATTTTTTTATATTACATTCAGATTCATGCATTTGAATCCTGTAAATTTCTTCCTGCGCTGGTCGGTGAGACAGATTTTTTTTTTGTTTGCCATGGCCAATGTCAACGTAAGCACAATCATTTGCATTTGTCATGCAACGACGATTTTTTTCGTTGCCATTTTAATGTAATGCCTTTTTATGCAAAATTCATCGATTTGATGAGAGAAGAAATCGCATGTCCTTTTTTTTGCTGTTTTAACATTACATTTCTGTCGTCGTGATTCGAAACGACGAAAAATTTGCATTAATTGTTCTAGAAATGTTCTCATCTCACAAGTGAAAAAGCTGCAAATAAAACAATTGGCATTTTGAACCAGTTTACTTCTGGCCAAAAGGAGTCGATCGGTTTTTTTTCTTCTTCTTCGTTGTCATTTTTGAACTGGGTTTTGGTTTTTGTTGATGAAAACTGCCAATTATCGCATAAATTTGTTCCCATAAGTGATCGTGTATGTGATTGCATGTTTTTGCGTATGTGTGTGGTCGCACATACGAAATTCGGCTATTCAAGAAATGAAACGAGCTGCAAAGAGACCAAAATTTATTAACTCAATGAAAATAAAAATTGCAAGCGCTTTGATTCACACTCAAGTACACTGTAAAATGCATGCATACAAACCAAATCCAAAACACAATTGGATCAATTGTAAAGAAGAAATTTTCAAAAAAAAAAAAAAAAAACTGGAACCGAATCGCGTTTCCTGCATCAATGCCCACTTTTCATTCCAAGTGAATGCAAAATAAACGCGAAATTATAAAAACGACAAATGAAATAATCGTTTTGATTTTTCCTTCTTTGATTCTATGGGCGCTATTTCTTTTCTCTTTTTATCGTCAATTTGAAAATGAGCCCAACACAATTGTTCCATTATAAAAGATTGACTCTTGTAAGTTGTAAACAACTTAATTAACTTTTTTAAAAAAAAAAAGAAACATGATTTGCAATTTACTGAGATGCCATGTGGCAAACTTAGACGATTTTTGTTGAATGCACCGCAGAAATGCTGTTGCGTCATGAAGAAGACGCCGTCTTCGATTTCTCCAAGAATGTTTTTTACAACAATAGTTTTGCATTATGAAGGAAATGAGAAGGATAAGGATAAAGCACTTAGTTAGTAAGGGGAGAGAGGTGAGATCGAGAGAGATGGCGAGTAAGCAAAAGAAGGAGAGCATACATTGTTTGGCATGGATTGAGGGATATACAAGACGATGCGAATGAAATAACGCACAATTGCTCATAATTGGTGTTATTTCGAGTTATCACATTGTTGACGATTCGCGTAATTACACGCTGTAAGTTGAACAAGCCATTTTCATGTTGTTTATGCATACAAATACGTCTTGGTTGTTGTTTTGGTTTTGGTACGAGATAATGATTAGTAAACATTGTTTACATTGACATGGCTTGCGGCAAGTCGAATATTTTTTTTTTCTCTTGGTTAATTGATCACCTCAACCAATTGCATGTCTTTATCTGAATGCCAAACAAAAAATTCTCTCAAAATTAAATTTTGAATATAGCAAGAGCTTGTTGTCGAAAGTTGATCATTTTCATATTTAAATTCGTCAAGACGACATTTAATTTCTTATAGTTTCTTCTTTTCACTTTGATTCTGTCTATTTTACTCTGCGAGAAAGAAAAAAAAGGTCCCTAGACATGTTCTTTTGCAAAATGTCATTAAAATGCGTCTTATCAAGCGGAACAATAAATTTTCGTTCGCGTTTTGCAGTGTGTGTCCAAAGTAGTTTTTACCATTTTTGGGAAGTATGTGTGTGGGGTTGCATTATGCAAAAGAAACTTCCGTTGGCTGAAGAAGAAAATCAAGTACGTTCCATGCTTCCATGTGTTGAAATCGACGATACTTCAAGAGACCTGCGCTAGTAATTGCATATACGTTTTTTCTTTTCACATATGTTGGCACATGATCAACAACGAACTGCGGCTGAACAACGCGAATGAAACAGTAAATGGACACAGCAGCACACAAAAAAATATGCTAATATGAAATTTCCATATTCCATTATATGTAAATTGGAGTAAAAACTGGCTAAGAATGAACAAAAAAAATGTTCTGCAATAAAAAAAGACGCCAATGCAACATTGTTGATAAAGGGAGTGAAAGAGAGAGAGGAAGCACGGTTGTTGTAATTGCAAATGCAGCTTAAAACAAAACAGACGAAAAAAAGAGCACAGACACAATCATAACAATACGTTGTTGGTTGTTGCCAATGCATTTTAAAAACAACAGAACAGAAATAGCGATTTTTTTTCCTTTTTGATCGAAGTTCGTTCAAAGTTGGCACAGAATTGCATTGAATGGAGCGAGAAAACACAAGAGTATGATCGATGAAACGACTACGAGACGTTCATATGATATGCGCACTTAAAATTTATGTTATTTATATGTGCGGTGTGGCCGATAGATGGTTTTGGCCTAACAAGGTGATCAAAATAAATGGAAGAATATCGTGAATACTCACGCAACAATGTAAAACGTTCGTTTAGAGCATAAAAAAAAATCATGAGAACAGCAAACATTAAATGTAACTATATGCATGAAACACGGAGACACAGAGAGGGAGAGAGAGAGCGAAAGAGTGCATTTTTGGATCCAAATACATTTTGAGCATCGTGAGCGAAAAACAACACACGATTGAGAATTATTATTTAAATTGGATCGTGCTGTTGTTTAGATGTTACATTTAACCTTTCTTGCATTCATTCGGGGTACCAAACAATCGCAAGTTTTGTATGTATACCAGAAACCATCATGAATGGCATAGAGTTTTGAACGATAACAATAAAAACGTACACATAGACACAGCGAGCGACCAAACGACAGAGAGAGAGAGAGAGAGAGAGAGAGTAAAAACAAAAGAAAAACTCCGTAAAGAGAAAGAGAATAGCGAGAGAAATACTTTTTTGTAATCATAAAGTCATAGGCTAGAGGCGAATACTTGAATTACAAATCTGATATCGAACAAACACGTTTCATGGTTTGAAATAACAAAGCGACCAAATGCACATTTCTCTTGTTTCGATCGTGGCCAACTAGTTTTGTCTATAATCATTTTTTTTCTCTCATATCTTCAGCTATTCGTTATTTTTGTTTTTCTTTTCTTTTCTTTTTTTTTTCGAAGAAATTCTTTGGAGATGATGCTTAAGGAATTTTCACTCTCTGTATATATTCTCTCAACTCATAATTTCTCACCCGATTTTATTATCGATTGTTGATTTTGTTTTTGTTTATTGTTGTCCTAACAAGGCTCCAGAAATTACGATTACATATGTACATTGTTTTGAAGTGAGAGATGTTTTCCTATTACTGGAATTGTTTTTAGGTATTTGGCTTGGTCATCGAATGAATGGGCACAGAGTGCTCACACGAAGTGCATTCATTTATGAAAAAAACTTAATGAGAATACATTCTCGAAGGGATGCACATCATCATCATCAACATAACAAGTTGACAAATGCTAATTGCGTCCGATTTTTCACTCATCTGTACACAGTTCATTTTCGTGGTTTGTATTTTTTTATTGGTGTGAGAATGCACATGGAAACTCACTCTTGACCACGCAATGAAATATTCAGTTTTGCATTTGCCGCAAGGTGGAAATAAACTTCATAAATACTAACTGGACACGGTCCATACAATTAAATGTCGAAACGATCACTGTACACATGAACCATGAGCAAAACGGTCTAACGAGTGCAGTCACACACACATATAGAAAATACATCTTCAACAAAAAAAAGTATTAAAATGCAAGAGAAAAAAAAACACACCTTACGGGACATACTTGAATGGCAAACAAATTGTGCAATTTGCATGTGATTTTCAGTTTAATTCATGACATGAGTAAAAAAGAGAGGGAGAGATGCAGAGAGAGGGAGGGAGGGAGAAAGAGAAGACAAAAATGATATACGAACTCAATCATAACATATAATGGAAACTTATTTCCACAAATTACATTTTGAGAGAGAATCGCTTGCGCTTGCATCAATTTTCATGGATTTATATGTAATAAGCTAGACAAATTCAAAATGGGAAAAAATATTGATGCGAAAAAACATGTCGAGATATATGAACATCGATCGAAGTACCAAAATATGTAGTAGTACCCAAATGATGAAACTCTCATTCAGCACACACTCATGCCGGCTAAAAACTCTTGATGCAACGATGGAGTTGAATGCATGCTGGAGATGATGCACCAAATTCATAATGATACTAAGAACATATGAATGAGGTAGAATAAAAACTACTTCTCGAAAAATTCAAAATAGAAATGGAACCCAAAAAAATCATGAGATTAAAGGAAGTCAATGAAAAAGTTTCAATAAAAGTGAACTATATATTTTATTTCACACGCTATTGAAAATAATTTTATAATTCACTTCTATTGAATTTTTTTTTAGTATTCGATTTAATCAAAGAATTTTTAACGGGTCCATTTCTATTTACAACTTTATTTTAATTCGTTTTTATTTATTTTTTCATTGGTTGAAAATACGTAAAATGGCAAACGCCAAATGTATACGGACCTACGGCAGTGCCTTTTCAGCGGTCTTCCATGTTTTTCATACAAGCCTCCCATGTAAATGGTAAAAAATTGTGAAAAATGAAAAAAATAATTAAATTTTTTTTCTTCAATTCTCAAATACTACTCAATTTTCTATATCACCTGGTGAAATCAGAATGAAAAAAATCGCATTCCATATCATCTAAATCACGATCTGGACTTTTTTCACTGTTTGAGTGCTCTATACCGAGTCTCCGAGAGTTTCATATAAACTTGCTATTTGATGCCTA